>NC_088217.1:33769846-33882765 GCF_036934945.1 Oncorhynchus masou masou
GGGTCCTGACATGTTGTCTATTCTCATGTTCATTCAACAGTAGTCTAATCCCCAAATTGCAAAGGAAAATGTATTAGGCCTACCTTTACTTGTACTCTGTGACTTCCGGAGCCGACAGAGATGGCCGCTTCGCGTTCCTAGGAAACTATGCAGTTTTTTTTTTACGTGCTATTTCTTACATTAGTACCCCAGGTCATCTTAGGTTTCATTACATACAGTCGAGAAGAACTACTGTATATAAGATCAGCGTCAACTCACCATCAGTACGACCAAGAATATGTTTTTCGCGACGCGGATCCTGTGTTCTGCCTTACAAACAGGACAACGGAATGGATCGCATGCAGCGACCCAAAAAAAAGACTCAGAAAAAGAGGGAAACAGGGCGGTCTTCTGGTCAGACTACGGAGACGGGCACATCGTGCCCCACTTCCTAGCATTCGTCTTGCCAATGTCCAGTCTCTTGACAACAAGGTTGATGAAATCCGAGCAAGGGTAGCATTCCAGAGGGACATCAGAGACTGTAACGTTCTGTGCTTCACGGAAACATGGCTCACTGGAGAGACGCTATCCGAAGCGGTGCAGCCAACGGGTTTCTCCACGCATCGCGCCGACAGAAACAAACACCTTTCTGGTAAGAAGAGGGGTGGGGGTGTATGCCTTATGGCTAACGAGGCATGGTGCGATGAAAGAAACATACAGGAACTCAAATCCTTCTGTTCACCTGATTTAGAATTCCTCACAATCAAATGTAGACTGCATTATCTACCAAGAGAATTCTCTTCGATTATAATCACAGCCGTATATATCCCCCCCCCCCCCCAAGCAGACACATCAATGGCTCTGAACGAACTTTATTTAACTCTTTGCAAACTGGAAACCATTTATCCGGAGGCTGCATTCATTGTTGCGGGGGATTTTAACAACGCTAATCTGAAAACAAGACTCCCTAAATTTTATCAGCATATCGATTGCGCAACCAGGGGTGGAAAAACCTTGGATCATTGTTACTCTAACTTCCGCGACGCATATAAGGCCCTGCCCCGCCCCCCTTTCGGAAAAGCTGACCACGACTCCATTTTGCTGATACCTGCCTACAGACAGAAATTTTAAAAAGAAGCTCCCACGCTGAGGTCTGTCCAACGCTGGTCCGACCAAGCTGACTCCACACTCCAAGACTGCTTCCATCACGTGGACTGGGACATGTTTCAGACATTGCGTCAGATAACAACATTGACGAATACGCTGATTCGGTGTGCGAGTTCATTAGAACGTGCATTGAAGATGTCGTTCCCATAGCAACGATTAAAACATTCCCTAACCAGAAACCGTGGATTGATGGCAGCATTCGCGTGAAACTGAAAGCGCGAACCACTGCTTTCAATCAGGGCAAGGAGTCTGGTAACATGACTGAATACAAACAGTGCAGCTATTCCCTCCGTAAGGCTATCAAACAAGCTAAGCGTCAGTACAGAGACAAAGTAGAATCTCAATTCAACGGCTCAGACACAAGAGGCATGTGGCAGGGTCTACAGTCAATCACTGACTACAGGAAGAAATCCAGCCTAGTCACGGACCAGGATGTCTTGCTCCCAGGCAGACTAAATAACTTTTTTGCCCGCTTTGAGGACAATACAGTGCCACTGACACGGCCTGCAACGGAAACATGCGGTCTCTCCTTCACTGCAGCCGAGGTGAGTAAAACATTTAAACGTGTTAACCCTCGCAAGGCTGCAGGCCCAGACGGCATCCCCAGCCGCGCCCTCAGAGCATGCGCAGACCAGCTGGCTGGTGTGTTTATGGACATATTCAATCAATCCCTATACCAGTCTGCTGTTCCCACATGCTTCAAGAGGGCCACCATTGTTCCTGTTCCCAAGAAAGCTAAGGTAACTGAGCTAAACGACTACCGCCCCCGTAGCACTCACTTCCGTCATCATGAAGTGCTTTGAGAGACTAGTCAAGGACCATATCACCTCCACCCTACCTGACACCCTAGACCCACTCCAATTTGCTTACCGCCCAAATAGGTCCACAGACGATGCAATCTCAACCACACTGCACACTGCCCTAACCCATCTGGACAAGAGGAATACCTATGTGAGAATGCTGTTCATCGACTACAGCTCGGCATTCAACACCATAGTACCCTCCAAGCTCGTCATCAAGCTCGAGACCCTGGGTCTCGACCCCGCCCTGTGCAACTGGGTACTGGACTTCCTGACGGGCCGCCCCCAGGTGGTGAGGGTAGGTAACAACATCTCCTCCCCGCTGATCCTCAACACTGGGGCCCCACAAGGGTGCGTTCTGAGCCCTCTCCTGTACTCCCTGTTCACCCACGACTGCGTGGCCACGCACGCCTCCAACTCAATCATCAAGTTTGCGGACGACACAACAGTGGTAGGCTTGATTACCAACAACGACGAGACGGCCTACAGGGAAGAGGTGAGGGCCCTCGGAGTGTGGTGTCAGGAAAATAACCTCACACTCAACGTCAACAAAACTAAGGAGATGATTGTGGACTTCAGGAAACTGCAGAGGGAACACCCCCCTATCCACATCGATGGAACAGTAGTGGAGAGAGTAGCAAGTTTTAAGTTCCTCGGCATACACATCATAGACAAACTGAATTGGTCCACTCACACAGACAGCATCGTGAAGAAGGCGCAGCAGCGCCTCTTCAACCTCAGGAGGCTGAAGAAATTCGGCTTGTCACCAAAAGCACTCACAAACTTCTACAGATGCACAATCGAGAGCATCCTGGCGGGCTGTATCACCGCCTGGTACGGCAACTGCTCCGCCCTCAACCGTAAGGCTCTCCAGAGGGTAGTGAGGTCTGCACAACGCATCACCGGGGCAAACTACCTGCCCTCCAGGACACCTACACCACCCGATGTTACAGGAAGGCCATAAAGATCATCAAGGACATCAACCACCCGAGCCACTGCCTGTTCACCCCGCTATCATCCAGAAGGCGAGGTCAGTACAGGTGCATCAAAGCTGGGACCGAGAGACTGAAAAACAGCTTATATCTCAAGGCCATCAGACTGTTAAACAGCCACCACTAACATTGAGTGGCTGCTGCCAAGACACTGACACTGACTCAACTCCAGCCACTTTAGTAATGGGAATTGATGGGAAATGATGTAAATATATCACTAGCCACTTTAACCTGTTGATGCTCTGGGGGCGCAATTTCATTTTTGGATGAAAAACGTTCCCGTTTTAAACAAGATATTTTGTCACAAAAAGATGCTCGACTATGCATATAATTGCTACCGTTCGAAAGAAAACACTCTGACGTGTCCAGAAATACAAAGATCTTCTCTGTGCGTGCCCTAAAACGTGAGCTTCAGGCAAAACCAAGATGAGATGGCATCCAGGGAATGACAAGGATTTTTGAGGCTCTGTTTTTCAAGATCTCCTTACATGGCTGTGAACGCAAGAGGAATTAGTCAGCCCTTTCTGTCGTTTCCCCAAGGTGTCTGCAGCATTGTGACGTATTTGTGGGCAGATCATTGGAAGATTGACCATAACAGACCACATTTACCACGTGTCCGCCCGGTGTCCTGCGCCGAAATTGGTGCGCAAAAGTCACCTGCCAGTATTTTTCCATGGGACACAGAGAGGAAAGCAAGCTTCCACGAACTGCATGTCAATGAAGAGATATGTGAAAAAACACCTTGAGGATTGATTCCAAACAACGTTTGCCATGTTTCGGCCGATATTATGTAGTTAATCCGGAAAAAGTTTCACGTTGTAGTTGACTGCATTTTCGGTTCGTTTCGGTAGCCAGACGCAATGTAGAAAACGGAACGATTTCTCCTACACACAGACGCTTTCAGGAAACACTGCGCATTTGGTATGTGACTGAGACTCTCCTCATTGAAAACATCAGAAGCTCTTCAAAGGTAAATGATTTTATTTATTTGGTTATCTGGTTTTTGTGAAAATGTTGCGTGCTACATGCTACACAAAATGCTATGCTAGCTTTGCATACTCTTACACAAATTAGTCAATTTCTATGGTTCAAAAGCATATTTTGAAAATCTGAGATGACAGTGTTGTTAAGAAAAGGCTAAGCTTGAGAGCAAACGCATTATTTTAATTTTATTTGCGATTTTCAGAAATCGTTAACGTTGCGTTATGCTAATGAGCCTGAGGCTTTAGTCACGATCCCGGATCCGGGATGGGGAGTTTCAAACAATGCTACCTTATATAATGTTACTTACCCTACATTATTCTTCTCATATGCATACGTATATACTGTACTCTATATCATCGACTGCATCCTTATGTAATACATGTATCACTAGCCACTTTAACTATGCCACTTTGTTTACATACTCATCTCATATGTATATACTGTACTCGATACCATCTACTGTATCTTGCCTATGCTGCTCTGTACCATCACTCATTCATATATCCTTATGTACATATTCTTTATCCCCTTACACTGTGTATAAGACAGTAGTTTAGGAATTGTTAGTTAGATTACTTGTTGGTTATTACTGCATTGTCGGAACTAGAAGCACAAGCATTTCGCTACACTCGCATTAACATCTGCTAACCTGTGTCTGTGACAAATAAAATTTGATTTGATTTGATTTGGAATTAAGTCTATTCGTCTGTCCTTCGTGCTGAACATCTTGGTGACAGCATTGCAGAAGTCACAACAGAACCCCATGTCCATTATTTTATTATGCATGGACACAGAAGAACCACGGTCGTGTGGGAGACACATCCCCAAGGCCTCCTTCGGTTCCATTTTCACACTGACACAAAAAGACAAACACACACAAACAGTAGCTGGTAGCACAGGTATTCTGCTCCATCCATTAGGCCATCCAGCCAGTCGGAGAGAAGAATCATTCCGCTCTAGTGCGCCCCCATGCAGCCATGCACACTGAATTGCTGTAGTTAGTTACATCCATCTTGTAGAAGCCACATACATTTCCAAGATTTGTAAAATACTGGGTAAAAAATATGAATAACAATTTTGTTTTTAATAACAATTTTGTTTCTGGAGTCCTTTGACAGCTCTTTGGTCTTGGCCATAGTGGAGTTTGGAGTGTGACTGTTTGAGGTTGTGGACAGGTGTATTTTATACTGATAACAAGTTCAAACAGGTGCCATTAATACAGGTAACGAGTGGAGGACAGAGGAGCCTCCTAAAGAAGAAGTTACAGGTATGTGAGAGCCAGAAATCTTGATTGTTTGTAGGTGACCAGATACTTATTTTCCACCATAATTTGCAAATAAATTCATTAAAAATCCTACAATGTGAGTTTCTGGATTTTTTCTGTCATAGTTGAAGTGTACCTATGATGAAAATTACATGCCTCTCTCATCTTTTTAATTGGGAGAACTTGCACGATTGGTGGCTGACTAAATACTCTTTTGCCCCACTGTATTTTTGTAAAAATAAATAAAGTCCATTTAAACCATGTTTTCCAATGAAATTGATTGAAAATAATTAAGTCTGAGTAAATTTGTTTGTAGAGAAAATCTAACAAGACTGGCCTCAGGCCTTTCCTTCGCACACTAGCATCTGGGCTGTTTTCAGCCTTTTGTGGCCTATGTGGAATGTACTGTCAGTTCTACACTTTAGTTATTCATCGGCCAACTTTAGTGAGGGAGAAAGTGAAACACATATTGAATATGGATCAATAGATCACTCCCCAGGATGCATACTGTCAACTGCTTGAGCCGCTGGGCGCCAGACAAGCCTCTGGTCACATTAGCATACGCAGGAAGAAAAAACTAGAGCATGACCGATATGGGTTTTTTGGGTCCGATTACGATTTATTGGTGGGACAAAACATACAGATTCCACTATATCTGCTGATATTCCAGTTTTCAGTAGGGAAATGGGAAAAGTGAACATTTTCCATACTGAATTCTCATAAATTGCTATCCAAAAGAGCAATTGTCCAAGAAATATGTTGATTTCATACATTGTGACAATAATGACATGAAAATGGTCGCAAGTGTTCAGATAAGCATGAGATACCTTTTTTCATCCTATTTATTAAATATCAGTTATTGGTGTAATTAAAAGCCGGTTATCAACATATCTGTAAAAGAACAATACCAGCTGATAATATCGGGGAAACAATATATTGGTCATGTTCTAGACAAATAACAAGAGAGCTGAGAGTAAACCAGAGAAAACTATGCTAGATCCATCTGCATTATAAAATAGATAATATATCATAGACGAGGACATGTATAAGTGTAACTTCATAAATGGAGTGACACATGCTAGTCTCCATAGTTTGAAGGACAGATTTACAAAGTGTTTCAGTATTATAAGTCTGGCCCTTTGTGTGCGTGTGCGCATGCATGTGCACTGGTGTGTGCACATGCAGAGCATGTACTGTGCCTTCTGAAAGTATTCAGACTCCTTGACTTTTGTCACATTTTGTTACGATACAGCCTTACTATAAAATTGATTAAATGAAACTATTTCCTCAGCAATGTACAGAATATGCCATAGTGACAAAGTGAAAACAAGTTTTTTGAAATTTTTGCTAATTTATTAAAATCTAAAAACAGATATCTTATTTACATAAGCATTCAGACCCTTTTCTATGAGACTCGAAATTGAGCTCAGGTGCATCCTGTTTCCATTGATCATCCTTGAAATGTTTCTACAACTTGATTGAAGTCCAGCTGTGGTAAATGCAATTGATTGGACATGATTTAGAAAGGCGCACACCTGTCTATATAAGGTCCCACAGTTGACAGTGCATGTCAGAGCAAAAACCAAGACATGAGGTAGAAGGAATTGTCCGTAGAACTCCTAAAGCGTCTGAATTCTTATGTTAATATGACATTTATTTTTGAATTAGCAAAAATGCTTTGTTATTATTGGGTATTGTGTGTAGATTAATGAGGGGGAGAAAAACTATTTAATACATTTTAGAATAAGGCTGTAACCTAACAAAATGTGGAAAATGTCAAGGGGTCTGAATACTTTCCAAAGGCAATGTATGTAGCTGCTGACCTGACTGACTGTCCCAGGTTTAGATGATCGATGCCAAGAGGCGAAGACAATTGACAGAGAATTCACTTTTTTGAGAGCTTTATAAAATATGAAGTGAGCTGATGAATATAGAAGTCTGTGATTTATATGTTTATCTTGTACTATGTGTCTCTTACATGCACCACTAACTGTAGTATGGTTAAAATGTTTAAATATGCTAAATAAATCTTGTTTAGATGATTATTGAAGTCATTCACCATTCAGGGAGAACTGTCCATTCCAACAGCAGATAAAACTAAACGTTTGAATATCATACTATTTCTAGATGGGGATATCGACAATCATATCACAATCTTTTGAGTCTTATTTATGTCATTATTAAATAATAAACTGCTCTAAGGTGTACACACCTGACAACACATGGCTACTCTTAACAACTTTCTAATTTTCACCTAAAAGCTTAACCAAAGAGAGTCTTACCGATTTAAGGGAATACAGGTTGTGCAGAAAGTCAGTGGACCCTACAGTGTGGTCACAAATAGCTGGAATAGGGGGACACTGGTGCTCGTCCTGTAATATGACCGTTACATCCCACCACTTATCCTCTGGCCTTCACGTGTCTGACTGGTGATGACTGATAGGATGGCCTTCCCACCAGGTGAATGGATGGAGCACCAGAGGGCTGCTGGGTCAAGTCTCAGGTGGGACATTCGGTTGTACAATTTACTAACATCCTTAACTGCCTGAGTAGGCTATACTGTATCTCCTAACACCGAGACTGTCATTTTAGTTGTGCTTGATATAAAAGAGATTATGTTAAGCAAGTTATTGGTACAAAATTGTTGTTGAGTAACTTTCCAAAATTGCCATTAGGATGAATAGGAAGTTGAGAGGGAGAGAGAGACCACTGAGGTATGTGGAGTTGTCTTGGACCTCCTCTTAAAAACCTCCTCTTAACTCTTAGAGCTACCCCCTACTTTTTTTCAATTTCCGCCTGAAGACATGCCCAAATCTAACTGCCTGTAGCTCAGGCACAGAACCAAGGATATGCATATTCTTGGTACCATTTGAAAGAAAACACTCTGAAGTTTGTGTAAATGTGAATTAAATGTAGGATAATATAACACAATAGATCTGGTTTAGATAATACAATGAAAATTTTTATTTTTTATTTTTATTGTTGTATCATCATCTTTAAAATTAACAAGATAAAACAAACATTCAGATAGAATGATAGGGAAAATGTTAGTGAAAAACATAAGAGGGCAACAGTACTTGTGCAACGTTTCAGAATGATAACTTCCAAAATGAGTGTGCTACATGACATTTATCATGAAGTCACCCAGGTGTCCCACACAAGTAGCCCAAATGTACCCAAGTGGCCAAATTGGTGAAGTTATACATTTTGAATGGAATAACTGTATACAAAATACCAAAATGGTATTCGAACACTCCCCCCCCCAAAAAAAATGTAGAAAAACTATTGAAAAAAATATATACACATTTACAAAATGACACTTTCAATATTTGGAAGACCCTCAATCCTCTACACAATATTGTGCTGTTGATGCCAGGTGCCATAGCAGTCTCTTTCTGCTGTAAAGCAGAGGGTCACCAAGCATGTGGTGCAGGTGATGGGGGGCTTCATTTTGCAAAGAACACAGCAACGCCTCCATGCTGTGCCCTTTTGGCCCTGAGGCACATCCATGCCTGCAGAAATACATTTGGGCAGATAAACACCACTTGTGGCAGGAGCTGGATGAACCAGCTTCAGTGGGGGACGGACACCTTGGCACTGGGGGCTCCCATTCGGAGTCAGTGTCACTGTGAAAGAAAATGTTCAGTTAGAATAGTTTCACATATGAGCCCTGTATCAACAAGTATAATAAACATATACAGTGGGGCAAAAAAAGTATTTAGTCAGTCACCAATTGTGCAAGTTCTCCCACTTAAAAAGATGAGAGAGGCCTGTAATTATCATCATAGGTACACGTCAACTATGACAGACAAACTGAGAAAACAAAATCCAGAAAAGCATATTGTAGGATTTTTAATGAATTTATTTGCAAATTATTGTGGAAAATAAGGAAGGAAGGAGGAAGATTATGTGGATATATTGATGCAACATCTCAAGACATCAGTCAGGAAGTTAAAGCTTGGTCGCAAATGGGTCTTCCAAATGGACAAATACCCCACACATACTTCCAAAGTTGTGGCAAAATGGCTTAAGGACAACAAAGGCAAGGTATTGGAGTGGCCATCACAAAGCCCTGACCTCAATCCTATATAAAATGTGTTTGCAGAACTGAAAAAGTGTGGGCAAGCAAGGAGGCCTACAAACCTGACTCAGCTCTGTCAGGAGGAATGGGCCAAAATTCACCCAACTTATTGTGGGAAGGTTGTGGAAGGCTACCCAAAATGTTTGACCCAAGTTAAACCATTTAAAGGCAACGCTACCAAATACTAATTGAGTGTATGTAAACTTCTGACCCACTGGGAATGTGTTGAAAGAAATAAAAGCTGAAATAAATCATTCTCTCTACTATTATTCTGACATTTCACATTCTGAAAATAAAGTGGTGATCCTAACTGACCTAGGACAGGGAATTTTTACTTGGATTAAATGTCAGGAATTGTGAAAAACTGAGTTTAAATGTATTTGGATAAGGTGTATGTAAACTTCCGACTTCAACTGTATGTATCTGCGCGTGCCTGCGAGCTCACACACACACACACACACACACACACACACACACACACACACACACACACACACACACACACACACACACACACACACACACACACACACACACACACACACACACACACACACACACACACACACACACACACACACACACACGTAGGTGTAGGCCCATGTGTGTGCATGCACCTCTGCCTGTGTGTATATCTGATTATGGTCCCTGATTGCAAGTGGCAGTGTGCAGATTGAGTTACACAGCCTCTCTAATTCTCTCTATTAATGAGCAATGCTCTACACTGCTTCCCCGGACACCATCTATTAATCACAATTTGTCATCCGCCTCATGCTCTCCACTCCCTCCATCCCCCTCTCACCCCCTCCCGCCTTCTCTCTCACTCTCTCCATCCCCTTGCTCTTCACGTCTTGCCTCCTCTCTCCAACCAAATATGTCTACTTTACTTCTCTCCATCAGTCTCAGTCTTAGTCTCTGTGTTCACTCATCCCATTCTATCCTACTTCAAATCTCCTCTTCTTCCACTCCTTCCTTCTCTCCCTTCATTTTTCTCTCCTCTTACACCCTTCTCTCTTTCCCTCTCTTGCTGCCCATCCCTTGCTCTTCCTTCCTCCTCAGCTGAGGAATATGGTCAAGCATACTGAGAGAGCCGACACGCTCAAGTAAACCGTTTCACACCAGCAAACAGTGATTTATTGGCCCAATTTGTCTGTATCGATACTCTGTAATTACATGTTTTTTTGTCATGGAGGTGTAGTTGTTTGGCAAAATGAAGATATTGAACAGTATGGAAGGCAATACTAGTATTGGATGTGTTGGGGGCGAGCCTTGTAATTTGCTGCTGTAAGTCGGAGTAGTTACAGCCCAAGCCATGCATGCCTGTAACAAAGACGTTGGGAGTCAAACAGAGTGGATACAGGAACAAGAGTAGCATCTGAACACAGAAACAATATTGCCTGATGGATGATAACAAAGGAGTGCTAGATAAAGGGTGAGTAATCAGGGAAGTGATGAAGTCCAGGTGAGCCTAATGATGAGGTGCAGGTATGCGTAATGAAGGTTGCCAGGTGTGTGTAAT
The DNA here is from genome assembly GCF_036934945.1 of Oncorhynchus masou masou. Classification (NCBI taxonomy): domain Eukaryota; kingdom Metazoa; phylum Chordata; class Actinopteri; order Salmoniformes; family Salmonidae; genus Oncorhynchus; species Oncorhynchus masou. The sequence goes on from NC_088217.1 coordinate 33,780,633, forward strand.
GATGGGTTGCCAGGTGTGTGTAATAAAGGTTGCCAGGTGTGTGTGATGAAGGTTGTCAAGTGTGTGTAAATGAAGGTTGCCTGATGGGTTGCCAGGACCAGTGGTTAGTAGACCGGTAACATTGAGCGCCTCAGAGGAGGAGCTGGAGTAGATGTGACAATGCCCCAAACATTGCTCATCCATTCAAAAAAATAAGATGCTTGCAAGATACATTATGCAGCTTTCAACACATGCGTGAGAGGAGTTGTGAAATGCTATATTTCATTTGTCAGTGTGTGTATGAGGGTGTGTTTGTGTATATGAAAGAGAGTAAAAGACCGAGGGAGAGAGTGCCCTGTACAGTTCATTTACCACTGATCAAAAGTATCTGCTGAATCCCTCTAGAACAATTTGTATCAGACATGTCCAACTTCCACCCCTCCTCCACTTCCCATAGTGAAGTATTAATTAAAGCTCTTGTCTAGCCACAGCCCCCCCCCCCTCTCCCACTCATGCCCCCACCATATCCATATTATCAATGTCTGAAATATGGACAGACGAGGGGACAATTAGAGGCATATGAAAAGAAAAAGACAATGGAAGAGTGAGAGTGAAACAGATTGGAATGGATAAAGAAACAGAGAGAAAGCTGAAACTCTTAAGGCAATTGCTTGATTCTAATTACCATATTTATTATATTTGAGGCAGTATCTTGCTAGTGGAAATAATGATAATTATTTTGTGTATTGTACTGCTTTGGCAACATTGGATCATCCCTTTCATGCCAATAAAGCACACTGGAATGATTGTGAAAGCAGGAGGATACTTGAAAAGAAAGGGAAAAGGGTCAGTTTTTATTGCCAATAGACTTTATTCATGTGGCGGACATGATAGTTCTTACTCCAGGCCAAGAAGGGAGAAGTGGAAGTGCTCCATTGAAGTCTATGGAACAGCTCAAACATTCTTCAAGTTCTACCTTTAACCTAACTAATGACTAATAAACCAACCAACAATGGAAATAATCAGATTACATAAATTAACGACTGCAAACCACAACATACGTCCGATTTTAATCATCAATAGCATTATTGATTATTAGATTAGCATAAATACAACCTGCACAAATGTATAAGGGCTTTGAAATGAATGAGATCTCTGGCACAGTTTCACAGTGCTTTGTTTTACCACGATTCAGGATGCTCCTCTTCTCTGGTTCATCAACAAAATAAAAACAATAATAAATGTGCTGGGGCTAACAGTGGCGCTGTTTCCACCTACAGATTTCAGCTTTAAAGGCTAACGTCAGTGACGTGTATATTACGTCAATACTTAACTTGGGTCCCACCCCACTCAAAAAAAAACTCCAAAAGAAACATACCACTTCAGCCTACACAGAGGTATAGGGATGTGTGTAAAACAGCACTGGTGTTTGGGGGGTAAGATTTTCATGTGCAAATGTCAGTCATGAGCAATCAGAGATCTACCCTCCCGGAGGAGGCAGGGACATATACACACACACACACACACACACACACACACACACACACACACACACACACACACACACACACACACACACACACACACACACACACACACACACACACACACACACACACACACACACACACACACACACACACACACACACACACACACGTAAGGCCCAAAGGGAGAAGTGTGTGTGCTGAATAATTGAATATAGCCGCTCCTCTCGCTGCTCAGAGGTCACAACCTTTCTAAAACGATGACAGGAGATGCATCCCCTGACCCTCTCCCAGTCTCTCCCAATACATCTTATTCACTGGAATTAATGCCATCCACTCAGGGAGTAGCCTGAACTGGAAACTCTCTCTTAATTTACATTATGTATTCACCATAAATACCATCATTAGGCACATGCATCAGCTTTACATACTGTACAGGTTGATATAGGTGTTGTTGCCTTGGGAGAGGAATATGAATAAAATAATTTAGAAAGAGTTCAAAGATAAGAATCTTAAGTTGGACATAACGGAGAAAAGAAAACAGAGAAGAAACACTAACCCGTGATGAAGGACAGAAAGACAGCAGGGGAGGAAGAGAAGGCGAGGGATCATCTACCAGGGATGACAAGGGCAGTAGAGAGAGGGAGGAGAAAGGGAGAGGGAAGCCCTCTTCTTTAGCTCTTAAACCATGCTGTCCATGCCAACACATCACTGCCAGACAACACATCCTCCTATCCCACTACAGATGACAAGAACATGACAGCCTGTCTCATATAGTGGACAGTACTCACCAACACACACACGTACATACACTACCGTTCAAAAGTTTGGGGTCACTTAGAAATCTTTTGTCCATTAAAATAACATCAAATTGATCAGAAATACAATGTAGACATTGTTAATGTTGTAAATGACTATTGTATCTGGAAATGGCTGATTTGGTTTTTAATGGAAAATCTACATATGCGTACAGAGGCCCATTATCAGCAACCATCACTCCTGTTTTCCAATGTCACATTGTGATAACTAATCAAAGTTGATAATTTTAGAAGGCTAAATTAAAATTAGAAAACCCTATTGCAATTCTGTTAGCACAGCTGAAAACTGTTGTTCTCATTAAAGAAGCAATAAAACGGGCCTTCATTAGACTAGTTGAGTATCTGGAGCATCAGCATTTGTGTGTTCGATTACAGGCTCGAAATGGCCAGAAACAAATAACTTTCTTATGAAACTCGTCAGTCTATTCTTGTTCTGAGAAATGAAGGCTATTCCATTCCATTGCCAAGAAACTGAGGATCTCGTACAACTCCGTGTACCACTCCCTTTACAGAACAGCGCAAACTGGCACTAACCAGAATAGAAAGAGGAGTGGGAGGCCCCGGTGCACAACTGAGCAAGAGGACAAGTACATTTGAGTGTCTAGTTTGAGAAACAGATACCTCACAAGTCCTCAACTGGCAGCTTCATTAAATAGTACCCACAAAACACCAGTCTCAACATCAACAGTGAATAGGCAACTCTGGCATGCTGGCCTTCAAGGCAGAGTTGCAGAGAAAAAGCCATATCTCAGACTGGCCAATAAAAATAAAAGATTAAGATTGGCAAAAGAACACAGACACTGGACAGAGGAAGATTGGAAAAAAGTGTTATGGACAGACAAATCTAAGTTTGAGGTGAAAGAAGAACATTCGTGAGATGCAGAAAAAATTAGAAAATGCTGGAAGAGTGCTTGACGCCTTCTGTCAAGCTCGGTGGAGGCAATGTGATTGTCTGGGAGTGCTTTGGTGGTGGTAAAGTGGGAGATTTGGACAGGGTAAAAGGGATCTTGAAGAAGGAAGGCCATCACTCCATTTTGCAACACCATGCCATACCCTATGGACGGTGCTTAATTGGAGCCAATTTCCTCCTACAACAGGACAGTGACCCAAAGCACAGCTCCAAACTATGCAATAACTATTTAGGGAAGAAGCAGTCAGCTAGTATTCTGTCTATAATGGAGTGGCCAGCACAGTCACCGGATCTCAACCCTATTGAGCTGTTGCGGGAGCAGCTTGACCGTATGTTACGTAAGTGCCCATCAAGCCAATCCAATTTGTGGGAGGTGCCAAAGGTCTGAGAGGCTGTAATTGCTGCAAATGGTTTCTTTGACTAAAGCAACGTTTGAAGGACACAATTATTATTTCAATTAAAAATCATTATTTATAACCTTGTCAATGTCTTGTCTATATTTCCTATTAATTTTGCAACTACTTTCATGGATGTTTTCATGGAAAACAAAGACATTTCTAAGTGACCCCAAACTTTTGAATGGTAGTGTACACACACCACGCAGGCACACACACGAGGGATCATTGCCATAAACTGGGGCATGTGACATGACATACAATATTTATTCAAAGCAAAGATATTGAATTTGGCAATCATTGTGGCTACTTTGAAGAATCTCAAATATAAAATATATTTTGATTTGTTTAACAGTTTTTGTTGGTTATTACATAACTCCATATGTGTTATATCGTAGTTTTAATGATTTCAATATTATTATACAATGTAGAAAATAGTAAAACAATAAAGAAAAACCCTTCAATGAGTAGGTGTGTCCAAGCTTTTGAATATCTGTGTGTGTGTGTGTGTGTGTGTGTGTGTGTGTGTGCGTGTGTGTGTGTGTGTGTGTGTGTGTGTGTGTGTGTGTGTGTGTGTGTGTGTGTGTGTGTGTGTGTGTGTGTGTGTGTGTGTGTGTGTGTTTATATATACAGTCTTGGCCAGAAGTTTTGAGAATGACACAAATATGAATTTGCATATAGTCCAGAATGTTATGAAGAGGGATCAGATGAATTGCAATTAATTGCAAAGTCCCTCTTTGCCATGCAAATGAACTGAATCCCCCAAAAGAATTCCACTGCATTTCAGCCCTGCCACAAAAGGACCAGCTGACATGTCAGTGATTCTCTTGCTAACACAGGTGTGAGTGTTGACGTGGACAAGGCTTGAGATCACTCTGTCATGCTGATTGAGGTCGAATAACAGACTGGAAGCTTCAAAAGGAGGGTGGTGCTTGGAATCATTGTTCTTCCTTTGTCAATCATGGTTACCTGCAAGGAAACACGTGCCGTCATCATTGCTTTGCACAGAAAGGGCTTCACAGGCAAGGATATTGCTGCCAGTAAGATAGCACCTAAATTAAATGTCATGTCTTTTCTATCATTAAATTGAAGACTTATAGTTTTATCAAAGATTCTCTGTAATTAGTATTTTGCGATCAAACTGATTAATGGTGTAACTGTAATTAACTAGGAAGTCGGGGCACCAATGAAAATATTCAGATTACAAAGTTATCATTTCCTAAAATAACTTTTCAGATATTTTCATATCTGATCCATAGTCTTCTGATTAATTAATTATTTACTTTACCTCATGTTAGTCTCATTCCAAACGTCGTAAATTGTTGGTTATCTGCACGAACCCAGTCTTCACTATGAGTCATCCATACATCAATTGTTTTAAATTATTTATTTATTACTAACTAAGTAATTCACAGAAATGCATAAACAAACAGTAAATATGGTTCTAAGAAATGATAGGAGAATTTGCCCTAGTGGGTTAAACTGGCATCGCGACTTGTTAGACAAAAGGAGAAGTGGGGGTCAACTGAGATGAGACACTACAAAGTTGATAATTCTAACAATTGAAATGCTAATCCTTTGCACATGAACGCTCACTCATTCGGGAACAATTGCAATCAATATATATATTTACACTCAGTGTGTCGTCGGGATCTTTGTTGAAAAGTTTGTTTCTGTTGGAGAGCTTTGTCCGTCTCTCAACCTTTGTACTCCCGTGATTGAGAGAAACATGGTCTGGTGATAATTTCTCAGTTGGGTTTTATTCGGAATTGCAGAAAGGGGGCTGTCCCAGGAGCCTGACCCTAACTGGGCTCAGGGGCGGTCCTCTGATTTAGTTCAAATCAAAAGGGAATTGGATTTTCCTTCATTAAACAGTCCAAAATCATATTGCACAATTTTACAAACAGTATCATACTCACTCATTCATCTTATACAACAATTAGATGTAAACCTCATATCTGAGGCTATTATTGTCACGTTCTGACCTTAGTTCTGCTATTATATCTTTGTTTTAGTATGGTCAGGGCGTGAGTTGGGTGGGCAGTCTGTTTGTTTTTCTATGTTGGTTTTTGAGTTCGGCCTAGTATGGTTCTCATTCAGAGGCAGCTGTCAATTGTTGTCCCCGATTGAGAATCATACTTAGGCAGCCTGTTTTCCCACTATGGGTTGTGGGTAGTTCTTTTCTGTTCTGTGTTTTGTTGCACCGTTCAGGACTGTTCGTTTGTCGTGTATTGTTTTTGTTTAAGTATTCATTTTTTATTAAATTACAATGAATACTTACCACACTGCACCTTGGTCCTCTCTTTTTCCCGACGACAGCCGTTACAATTATATAAACAGAGTTATGGTAATGTGGCCACACCGTCTCGCATGAGCTTCCCCAAATTGTAACAAACGGACCAGTTCGTAGCTGGATTCTTCACCGATCTTTTATACTTTCTCCGGAACATGAAATTTGTTCATACCTCAAGTTCTGTGAGGTGGAAGAAATTCCTTTGTTCTCTATGAAAATGTACTCTGCCTCTTATACTGTGTGGCCATGTGGCAGGGTCTTCTCCTCAAGGATTTACGACCTAACTCTGACCACTGCAGCCTACTTGAAGGAGGCAAGGGGGAGGCAGAGAGAGGTGGATGGGGCTTGCTATACCCAAAGAGGACAACGTCATGACAACCATTTATCGGATCATCAAGAACTTCAAGGAGAGCGGTTCAATTGTTGTGAAGAAGGCTTCTACCAGTACAGAGCTTGCTCAGGAATGGCAGCAGGCAGGTGTGAGTGCATCTGCACGCACAGTGAATCGAAGCCTTTTGGGGGATGGCCTGGTGTCAAGAAGGTCAGCAAAGAAGCCACTTCTCTCCAGAAAAAACATCAGGGACAGACTGATATTCTCCAAAAGGTATAGGGATTGGACTGCTGAGGACTGGGGTAAAGTCATTTTCTCTGATGAATCCCCTTTCCGATTGTTTGGGGCATCTGGAAAAAAAGCTTGTCCGGAGAAGACAAGGTGAGCGCTACCATCAGTCCTGTGTCATGCCAACAGTAAAGCATCCTGAGACCATTCATGTGTGGGGTTGCTTCTCAGCCAAGGGAGTGGGCTCACTCACAATTTTGCCTAAGAACACAGCCATGAATAAAGAATGGTACCAACACATCCTCCGAGAGCAACTTCTCCCAACTATCCAGGAACAGTTTGGTGACGAACAATGCTTTTTCCAGCATGAGGGAGCACCTTGCCATAAGGCAAAAGTGATAACTAAGTGGCTCGGGGAACAAAACATCGATATTTTGGGTCCATGACCAGGAAACTCCCCAGACCTTAATCCCATTAAGAACTTGTAGTCAATCCTCAAGAGGCGGGTGGACAAACAAAACCCCACAAATTCTGACAAACACCAAGCATTGATTATGCAAGAATGGGCTAACATCAGTCAGGATGTGACCCAGAAGTTAATTGACAGCATGTCAATGCAGATTGCAGAGGTCTTGAAAAAGAAGGGTCAACACTGCAAATATTGACTCTTTGCATCAATTTCATGTAATTGTCAATAAAAGCCTTTTAGCACTTGTGAAATACTTGTAATTATATACATATATATATGTATGTGTGTGTGTATAGATGTATATATATATATATGTATGTATATACAGTTGGGCAAAAAAAGTATTTAGTCAGCCACCAATTGTGAAAGTTCTCCCACTTAAAAAGATGAGAGGCCTGTAATTTTCATCAATTTTCATCATATATATATATATATATATATATATATATATATATATATATATATATATATATATATATATATATATATATATATATATATATATATATATATATATATATATAGGAATATATACACTGCTCAAAACAAATAAAGGGAGCACTAAAATAACACATCCTAGATCTGAATGAAATTTTGTTATTAAAAACTTTTTTCTTTACATAGTTGAATGTGCTGACAACAAAATCACACAAAAATTATCAATGGAAATCAAATTTATCAACCCATGGAGGTCTGGATTTGGAGTCACACTCAAAATTAAAGTGGGAAACCACACTACAGGCTGATCCAACTTTAATGTAATGTCCTTGAAACAAGTCAAAATGAGGCTCAGTCGTGTTTGTGGCCTCCACGTGCCTGTATGACCTCACTAAAATGCCTGGGCATGCTCCTGATGAGGTGGCGGATGGTCTCCTGAGGGATCTCCTCCCAGACCTGGACTAAAGCATCCGCCAACTCCTGGACAGTCTGTGGTGCAACGTGGCATTGGTGGATGGAGCGAGACATGATGTCCCAGATGTGCTCAATTGGATTCAGGTCTGGGGAACGGGCGGGCCAGTCCATAGCATCAATGCCTTCCTCTTACAGGAACTGCTGGCACACTCCAGCCACATGAGGTCTAGCATTGTCTTGCATTAGGAGGAACCCAGGGCCAACCGCACCAGCATATGGTCTCACAAGTGGTCTGAGGATCTCATCTCGGTACCTAATGGCAGTCAGGGTACCTCTGGCGAGCACATGGAGGGCTGTGCAGCCCCCCAAAGAAATGCCACCCCACACCATGACTGACCCACCGCCAAACCGGTCATGCTGGAGGATGTTGCAGGCAGCAGAACATTCTCCACAGCGTCTCCAGACTGTCACGTCTGTCACATGTGCTCAGTGTGAACCTGCATTCATCTGTGAAGAGCACAGTGGCGAATTTGCCAATCTTGGTGTTCTCTGGCAAATGCCAAACATCCTGCACGGTGTTAGGCTGTAAGCACAACCCCCACCTGTGGACGTCGGTCCCTCATACCACCCTCATGGAGTCTGTTTCTGACCGTTTGAGCAGACACATGCACATTTGTGGCTTTCTGGAGGTCATTTTGCAGGGCTCTGGCAGTGCTCCTCCTGCTCCTCCTTGCACAAAGGCGGAGGTAGCGGTCCGGCTGCTGGGTTGTTGCCCTCCTACGGCCTCCTCCTACGGCCTCCTCCACGTCTCCTGATGTACTGGCCTGTCTCCTGGTAGCGCCTCCATGCTCTGAACACTACGCTGACAGACACAGCAAACCTTCTTGCCACAGCTCGCATTGATGTTCCATCCTTGATGAGCTGCACTACCTGAGCCACTTGTGTGGGTTGTAGACTCCATCTCATGCTACCACTAGAGTGAAAGCACCGCCAGCATTCAAAAGTGACAAAAACATCAGCCAGGAAGCATAGGAACTGAGAAGTGGTCTGCAGAACCACTCCTTTATTGGGGGTGTCTTGCTAATTGCCTATAATTTCCACCTGTTGTCTATTCTAATTGCACAACAGCATGTGAAATTTATTGTCAATCAGTGTTGCTTCCTAAGTGGACAGTTTGATTGCACAGAAGTGTGATTGACTTGGAGTTACATTGTGTTGTTTAAGTGTTCCCTTTATTTTTTGAGCAGTGTATATATATACATGTATAGGGGTCCAACCTTTTCAGTTTTTCTTAGCTGTTTTTTCTTTTCTTTTCTATTTTATTATTCTCACCATTCAGCACACTGGCCATGTGATTGTACTAAAATTAATGTATAATTACTATGACTACTATGCCTAATTCACATACTCTATGGTCCTAATTGGGATGACGCAAACATTTTCTCTGACATCATTGCAACACTTCCCGACCTCAAGTCTCATCATTTGACATTGGGCAGATAATTATATTGTGTATTACATCCAAGTCCAGACAGATTCAGACCGAAGCCCAACAATGTAATTTCAAAATCAGACGCAGTAATCAATTCATTTCTAGAATCCTATAATTTGTCTGATCCATGGAGGAGGAAAAATCCCACTGCAAAACAGTACTCCTTTTTTTCTCCAGTCCACCGCTCATACTCTAGGATTGACTTTTCCCTGATGGACAATAGAATTCTTCCTTTTGTAACTAATAGCCAGTATCACAGCATCATTATCTCAGACCAAAGCCCTGTCCAGCTAAATATCCGCTTTCCGGAGTGTACTGCGTCTTGTGCGTGGGGACTTGACCCACTACTACTTGACTTGCCTTTAAAAAATACATATCAACTCACATTGATGTCTTTTTACAGATCAACTTCACCCCTGACATGTCTCATTCTGCGGTGTGGGTGTTGTTAAAAGCATATCTAAGGGGCCAAATTATTTCATACATAGGTTATGAGAACAAACAACGCACTAAATGCTTATTGGAGCCATCTCAACTCATTTTAGATGTGGACAACAGATGTGCCTCTTTACCGACTCCTGAACTCTACAAAGAGAGACTGCTACACCATTCGGAATGTGACAAGCTTTCCACTAAACAAATGGAGCAGCTTCTGTTTAAGTCGAGGCAGACATTTTCTGAACTTTGAGAGAAAGCTGGCAAGTTGTTATCTCACCAGCTTTGACAATCCGCTGCTAGCAGCACCATACCTGAAATCTGTGGTGCAGCTGATATAACTACCAATCCCAAAGAAATCAACAATCAATTTAAGCAATTCGACTCTGCTCTTTACTCATCAGAGGCTCTTCCTGACACTTCTCGTATGCATGCATTTCTAGACAATCTGGACATCCACTGTCTCAATTCTGATGAACAAACTAACATTGATTCCTCAATAAGTGATGAGGAAGCTACTCGGGCAATTCAGTCCATGCAGAGCGGTAAAACTCCTGGGCCTGATGGCCTTCAAACTATCCGCTATCCTCAGCTCAATGTACTATGAAATCATTACCCAGGCGACTATTTCGGTTTTACTTAAAAAGGACAAGAATCTCGAGACTGTGGCTCATACTGCTCTACAAGCCTCTTGTGATGCAATTATACAATTCTTATTAAGGTCCTCTCCCAAACATAATTTTTCTCAGGTAGGCAATCTTTCTATAATATGCGCCGGCTGTTTAAGGTTTTCTATTCTGCCCACTCAATTCAACAGCCAGAGGTCATCATCTCTCTTGATGCTGAGAATGCTTTCATCAGGTTGAGTGGGAATATCTATTTACTCTACTAGCGAGATTTGGGTTTGGCCCTTTATTCCTTTCCTGGATTAAGATTTTGTACTCATCCCCAGTGGCTTCTCTTCGCACCAACAATATTACAGCTACTTCCCTCTCCACAGGGGTCCAGGCAGGGTTGTTGTTTATCCCCTTTCCTATTTGATATAGCTATTGTGCCTCTTCCTATCGGCCTGCAGGCGGAGGAGAGGATTAAGGGAATACTAAGGGACGACAACACACAAGTTGTCCTTATCTGCAGACAATCTTCTTTTATACATCTCTAACCCTGTGGAGTCTATACCCTATCACTTGTACATGCTACAAGGTTTTGGGACATTCTCTGGTTAAAAATTAAAACTTACAAAAAAGTGTGCTCCTCCCCAATAATCAGTTAGCAGAAGGTATTGGTTATGCCAATTTCCCGTTGAAGGTGGAGCATCAGGTCTTTACATATTTGGGGATAAAGGTCACATGTTAATTTCAGGCTCTGTTTAAACATTCCTTCAAAAACACTCCTAAAGTGCACTAAGCAGGATTTCATAAGGTGGTCGTCTCTTCCCATTTCATTAGCAGGTTGCATTAATTCTGTTAACTTCTTGAAACTCCCCATCCCGGATCCGGGATCGTGACTAAAGCCTCAGGCTCATTAGCATGAGGAAAATCGCAAATAAGATGAAAATAATGCTCAGCTTAGCCTTTTCTTAACAACACTGTCATCTCAGATTTTCAAAATATGCTTTTGAACCATAGCAATTCACTAATTTGTGTAAGAGTATGCTAAGCTAGCTTAGCATTTTGAGTAGCATTTAGCACGCAACATTTTCACAAACCAGATAACCAAATAAATAAAATACTTTACCTTTGAAGAGCTTCGGATGTTTTCAATGAGGAGACTCTCAGTTACATAGCAAATGTGCAGTTTTTCAAAAAAATATTATTTGTGTAGGACAAATCGCTCCGTTTTGTTCACGTTTGGCTATGAAAAAAACCTGTATACAGTTATAGCCTCAAGCTCATTAGCATAATGTAACGTTAACGATTTCTGAAAATCGCAAATAAAATGAAAATAATGCGCCTACTCTCAAGCTTAGCCTTTTCGTAACAACACTGTCATCTCAGATTTTCAAAATATGCTTTTGAACCATAGCAATTGACTAATTTGTGTAAGAGTATGCTAAGCTAGCTTAGCATTTTGAGTAGCATTTAGCACGCAACATTTTCACAAACACCAGATAACCAAATAAATAAAATAATTTACATTTGAAGAGCTTCGGATGTTTTCAATGAGGAGACTCTCAGTTACATACCAAATGCGCAGTTTTTCCTGAAAGCGTCTGTGTGTAGGAGAAATCTCTCCGTTTTGTACATCACATTTGGCTACCGAAACAAACCGAAAATTCAGTCACCTACAACGTCAAACTTTTTCCGAATTAACTCCATAATATCGACCGAAACATGGCAAACATTGTTTGGAATCAATCCTCAAGGTGTTTTTTCACATATCTCTTCATTGATATATCGTTCGTGGAAGCCTGCATTCTTCTCTGAATTCTGTGGAAAATACTTGCAGCTGACTTTTGCGCACCAATTTCGGCGCAGGACACCGGGCGGACACCTGGTAAATGTGGTCTCTTATGGTCAATCTTCCAATGATATGCCTACAAATACGTCACAATGCTGCAGACACCTTGGGGAAACGACAGAAAGGGCAGACTTACTCCTCTCGCATTCACAGCCATATAAGGAGACAATGGAAAACAGAGCCTCAAAAATCCTGCTCATTTCCTGGATGCCGTCTCATCTTGGTTTTGCCTGAAGCTCATGTTCTAGGGCACGCACAGAAAATATCTTTGCAGTTCTGGAAACGTCAGAGTGTTTTCTTTCCAAAGCTACCAATTATATGCATAGTCGAGCATCTTTTTGTGACAAAATATTGCGCTTAAAACGGGCACGTCTTTTTATCCAAAAATGATATAGCGCCCCTAGAGTTTCAAGAGGTTAAGATGACTGTACTACCTAGGTTTTTGCATTTATTCCAAATGCAAATGCACAATTCTCACTTACAAGCCCTCAACCAACAGTGCAATTCATGAAAAGTTGATACAAATTTTACCAAATAAACTAAAATAAAAAATATTCCAAAGTAACACAATAAAATAACAATGAGGCTATATACAGGGAGTATCGGTACCAAGTCAGTGTGCGAGGGTGCAGGTTAGTTGAGGTAATTTGTACATGTAGGTAGGGGTGAAGTGACTATGCATAGATAATAAACAGCGAGTAGTAGCAGTGTAAATACAAAAGGGGAGGAGGCGATGTAAATAGTCCGGTGGCCATTTGATTAATTGTTTAGCAGTCTTATGGTTTGGGGGTAGAAGCTGTTAAGGAGCCTTTTGGTCCTAGACTTGACGCTCCGGTACCGCTAGCTGTGCGGTAACAGAGAAAACAGTCTATGACTTGGGTGACTGGAGTCTGACAATTTTATGGGTTTTCCTCTGACACAGCCTAGTATATAGGTCCTGGATGGCAGGAAGCTTGGCCCCAGTGATGTATTGGGACGTACACACTACCCTCTGTAGCGCCTTACGGTCCGGATGCCGAGCAGTTGCCATACCAGACCGTGATGCAACCGGTCCGGATGCTCTCGATGTTGCAGCTGTGTAAATTTCTGAGGGTCTGGGGACCCGTGCCAAATCTTTTCAGTATCCTGAGGGGGAAAAGGTTTTGTCATGCCCACTTCACGACTGTCTTGGTGTGTTCGGACCATGATAGTTTGTTGGTGATGTGGACACCAAAGAACTTGAAGCTCTCGACCCACTCCACTCCAGCCCTGTTGATGTTAATGGGGGCCTGTTTGACCCGCCTTCTCCTGTAGTCCATGATCAGCTCCTTTGTCTTACTCACATTGAGGGATAGGTTGTTGTCATGGCACCACACTGCCAGTCCTCTGACCTCCTCCCTATAGGCTGTACCATCGTTGTCGGTGTTCAGGCCTACCACTGTTGTGTTGTCAGCAAACTTAATGATGGTGTTGGGCTCGTGTTTGACCACGCAGTCATGGGTGAACAGGGAGTACAGGAGGGGAGTAAGTGCACACCCCTGAGGTGCCCCAGTGTTGAGGATCAGTGTGGCAGACATGTTTCCTACCCTTACCACCTGGGGGCAGCCCGTCAGGAAGTCCAGGATCCAGTTGCAGAGGAAAGGGGTTTAGTCCCAGGGTCCTTAGCTTAGTGATTAGCTCTGTGGGCACTATGGTGTTGAACGCTTATCTGTAGTCAATGAACAGCATTCTCACATAGGAGTTCCCTTTGTGCAGGTGGGAAAGGTCAGTGTGGAGTACAATTGAGATTGCGTCATCGGTGGGTTTAGGGTATCTGGGAGGATGCTGTTGATGTGAGTCATGACCAGCCTTTCAAAGCACTTCATGGCTACCAATGAGTGCTACGGGGCGGTAATCATTTAGGCAGGTTACCTTTGCTTCCTTGGGCACAGGGACTATGGTGCTCTGCTTGAGACATGTTGGTATTACAGACTCGGTCTGGGAGAGGTTGAAATTGTCAGTGAAGACACTTGACAGTTGGTCCGCGCATGCTTTGAGTACACATTCTGGTAATCCGTCTGGCCCAGCGGCTTTGAGAATGTTGACCTGTTCAAAGGTCTTGCTCACCATTGGCTACTGAGAGCGTTATCACACAGTCATCCAGAACCGCTGGTGCTCTCATGCATGTTTCAGTGTTGCTTGCCTCGATGCAAGCATAAAAGGCATTTAGCTCATCTGGTATTCTCATGTCACTGGGCAGCTTGCGTCTGGGTTTCCCTTTATACTCCGTAATAGTTTTCAAGCCCTGCCACATCCGACAAGCATCAGACCCGGTGTAGTAAGATTCAATCTCAAACCTGTGTTGATGCTTTGCTTGTTTGATGGTTCATCTGAGGGCATAGTGGGATTTCTTATAAGCGTCCAGATTAGTGTTCCGCTCCTTGAAAGCGGCAGCTCTAGCCTTTAGCTCAATGCGGATGTTGCCTGTAATCCATGGCTTCTGGTTGGGATATGTATGTACAGTCAATGTGGGGACAACGTCGTCGATGCACTTATTGACGATGCCGATGACTGAGGTGGTATACTCCTCAATGCCATTGGATGAATCCAGGAACATATTCCAGTCTGTGCTAGCAAAACAGTCCTGTAGCTTAGCATCCGTGTCATCTGACCACTTCCGTATTAAGCGAGTCACTGGTACTTCCTGCTTTTGTTTTTGCTTGTCAGCAGGAATCAGGAGGATATAATTGTGGTCAGATTTACCAAATAGAGTGCGGGGGAGAGCTTTGTATGCATCTCTGTGTGTGGAGTAAAGGTGGTCTAGAGTTTCTTTCCTCTGGTTGCACATGTGACATGCTGTTAAAAATTCTGGATGAACGTTTTCTTGTATGCTTATGGCGTAAAGAGTTGTTTGAGTGTAGAGGTCGACCGATTAATCGTAATGGGCGATTAATTAGGGCCGATTTCAAGTTTTCATAACAATCGGAAATTTTGGATGCCGATTTTGCCGATTTTTTTATTTTTTTTTTATTTTTTTTACACCTTTATTTAATCTTTATTTAACTAGGCAAGTCAGTTAAGAGCACATTCTTATTTTCAATTACGGCCTAGGAATGGTGGGTTAACTGCCTTGTTCAGGGGCAGAATGACAGATTTTTACCTTGTCAGCTCAGTGATTCAATCTTGTAACCTTACAGTTAACTAGTCCAACGCTCTAACCACCTGCCTCACGAGGAGCCCGCCTGTTACGCAAATGCAGTAAGAAGCCAAGTTAAGTTGCTAGCTAGCATTAAACTTAATCAATCATGATCACTAGTTATAACTACACAGGGTAGCCTAGTGGTTACCTTGTCAGCTCGGGGCGGCAGGGTAGCCTAGTGGTTAGAGCGTTGGACTAGTAACTGAAAGGTTGCAAGTTCAAATCCCAGAGCTGACAAGGTACAAATCTGTCGTTCTGCCACTGAACCGGCAGTTAACCCACTGTTCCTAGGCCGTCATTGAAAATAAGAATTTGTTCTTAACTGACTTGCTTAGTAAAATAAAGGTAAAATTTAAAAAATAATAATAATAACTACACATGGTTGATGATATTACTAGTTTATCTAGCGTGTCCTGCGTTGCATATAATCGATGCAGTGCCAATTCGCGAAAAAGGACTGTCGTTGCTCCAACGTGTACCTAACCATAAACATCAATGCCTTTCTTAAAATCAATACCCAGAAGTATATATTTTTAAACCTGCATATTTAGCTAAAAGAAATCCAGGTTAGCAGGCAAAATTAACTAGGTGAAATTGTGTCACTTCTCTTGCGTTCATTGCACGCAGAGTCAGGGTATATGCAACAGTTTGGGCCACCTGGCTCATTGCAAATTAATTTGCCAGAATGTTACGTAATTATGACATAACATTGAAGGTTGTGCAATGTAACAGGAATATTTAGAATGATGGATGCCACCCGTTAGATAAAATACGGAACGGTTCCGTATTTCACTGAAAGAATAAATGTTTTGCTTTCGAGATGATAGTTTCCGGATAAGACTATATTAATGACCTAAGGCTCGTATTTCTGTGTGTTATTATGTTATAATTAAGTCTATGATTTGATAGAGCAGTCTGACAGAGCGGTGGTAAGCACCAGCAGGCTCGTAAGTATTCATTTAAACAGCACTTTTGTGCTAGTTAGTTAGCAGGGTGCGCGCTAATAGCGTTTCAAACGTCACTCGCTCTGAGACTTGGAGTAGTTGTTCCCCTTGCTCTGCATGGGTAGCACTGCTTCGAGGGTGGCTGTTGTCGATGTGTTCCTGGTTCGAGCCCAGGTAGGAGCGAGGAGAGGGACGGAAGCTATACTGTTACACTGGAAATACTAAAGTGCCTATAAGAACATCCAATAGACAAAGGAATATGAAATACAAAGGGTATAGAGAGAAATAGTCTTATAATTCCTATAATAACTACAACTTAAAACTTGTTACCTGGGAATATTGAAGACTCATGTTAAAAGGAACCACCAGCTTTCATATGTTCTCATGTTCTGAGCAAGGAACTTAAACATTAGCTTTCTTACATGGCACATATTGCACTTTTACTTTCTTCTCCAACACTTTGTTTTTGCATTATTTAAACCAAATTGAACATGTTTCATTATTTACTTGAGGCTAAATTTATTTTATTGATGTATTATATTACGTTAAAATAAGTGTTCATTCAGTATTGTTGTAATTGTCATATACATTTAAAAAAATAGTCCGATTAATCGATATAGGCTTTTTTTTGTCCTCCAATAATTGGTATCGGTATCGGAGTTGAAAAATCATAATCGGTCGACCTCTAGTTGTGTGCGGCCTTAGTGCCAACATCGGTCTGTGGTGGTAAATAGAAGGCTACAAATAATGTAGATGATGACATTGTTCTAATGTCCAGAAATTATTTTCGGTCATAAGAGACATTCGCAGCAACATGAGGTACAAAATAAGTAAATAAAACTAACAAAATTGCGCTGTGGGTTAGGAGCATGTAAAATGGCAGCCATCCTCTTCGGCGCCATTTTACCAAAGAGAATTTTGTTTCTCATGATCTGAGATTCCTTTAGGTGCCTTTTGGCAAACTCCAAGCTGGCTGTCATGTGCCTTTACTGAGGAGTGGCTTCCGTCTGGCCCCTCTACTATAAAGCCCTGAATGGTGGAGTGCTGCAGAGATGGTTGTCCTTCCACAGATGAACTCTGGAGCTCTGTCAGAGTGACTATCAGGCTCTTGGTCACCTCCCTGACCAAGGCCCTTCTCCCCCAATTGCTCAGTTTGGCCAGGCAGCCAACACTATGAAGAGTCTTGGTGGTTCCAAACTTCTTCCATTTAAGAATGATGGAGGCCACTTTGTTCTTGGGGACCTTCAATGCTGTATACAGTTTTTGGTACCCTTCCCCAGATCTGTGCTTTGACACAGTCCTGTCTCAGAGCTCTACGGACAATTCCTTCTACCTCATTGCTTGGTGTTTGCTCTAACATGCCCTGTCAACTGTGGGACCTTATATAGACAGGTGTGTGCCTTTCCAAATCATGTCCAATTAATTCAATTTATCACAGGTGGACTCCAATCAAGTTGTAGACATCTTAAGGATAATCAATGGAAACAGGATGTACCTGAGGACAATTTCGCGTCTCATAGCAAAGGGTCTGAAAACTTATGTAAATACGTTGTTTTTAAATGTATTTTTATTATTTGCCAAAATTTATAAAAACCTGTTTTCGCTTTGTCATTATGGGGTATTGTGTGTAGATTGATGAGAACCCAAAAAATATTTAATACATTTTAGATTAAGGCTGTAACGTAACAAAATGTAGAAAATGTCAAGGGGTTTGAATACTTTCCAAATGCACTGGAATTCCAGTTGATATTGACAGGGTTGTTTTGTTTGCACAATGCTCTGTCTGTGCGTCCATATATTGTCTATATAAGTGGATCCTCGTGATTGTATTTACCTTCCTTTTAAGACCACATAGGCCTAATAAAATACTTCAAATGGTAGGCTAACCACGTCTCTCTCTCTCTCTGTGTGGTGACTTAAAGGATAGCCAAATTAAGGCCTCAACATCTTGCTGATTTTATCGGAACTAACATTTATCTGAATTTCTGTCTGTGTCCATTTTGAAAGTGCTGAACAAATTGGCCTACCTCGTTGCAGCTCTTTTGCTTGCACTAGCTGATACTTAGAGCTAAGTGTTGACGATATAAGAGCAAACATTATTACGAATATACTTAACATAAATGGAATAATGTTTGTGTATGGTTCAAAGTCAAATAGTATGATGGCGTTTGTTATTATTGAAGTAGAATGCAGTTCTTATCAACTTGCACAAATCCACAAAGAGTCTGTAGAAACCATATATTTTTTAAGCAAGTCAGCCATATCAGCTATGGTTTTTATAAGGCAGTAAATGAGGCTGAATGAACTGTTTCGCTGCCAGACGTGGCTCCGCTGATTGCCAGCTGTAGCAGTGGTAAGGATTTACTCCATTGTGCTGACAGGAAAACTCCGCTGTTGGGACAGCTTTATATAGGCCCTAACAGTTTGTGGGCAATGCTTGTCATCGTTAATAAGCAATTAATGTATTGTTGTGTAGTTGTGTATTGTTGTGTTATGTTGTGTAGATGCATGCATGCTTTGCTGGCGTGAATCTAAACAAAATTGGATGTGTTTGCCCCCCTCAAGGTTGGCATGCTAAAATCAGCACTGCAATCTCCCATGTTAGTTCTCTCTGGAACAGTATGCCTTCTGAAAAAGAATGCTCCTACAGTATATATCTTCAGGAAGTCCTTTAATTAAAATAGGTGTTCTCTCCTTGAGACCCCTCAACCTGTGATTCCCATCTGAAAAGCCCTATAATGACTTGTCGACACACACAAGCATGTAACACACACACACTGTGCCCCAAAACACTGTGGGCCACTCTAGATAAACATCCATATTATCTTCTCTATTTCCTGGCCCATCCATTGTCCTCTATTAGGCTAAATTGTGCAATATCAGTGTGTGAGAAACCATCCATCTCAGTATCTGTCTCACACTGACCTATCCATTCTGGCTATGTAACCCTTATCTCAGCTCGCTGGTCACCATAGCATCACCCACCTGTAGCACGTGCTCCAGCAGGTATATCTCTCTGGTCACCCCAAAACCAATTCTTTCTTTGGCCGCCTCTCCTTCCAGTTCTCTGCTGCCAATGACTGGAACGAACTACAAAAATCTCTGAAACTGGAAACACATCTCCCTCACTAGCTTTAAGCACCAACTGTCAGAGCAGCTCACAGATTAGTGCACCTGTACATAGCCCATCTATAATTTAGCCCAAACCACTACCTCTTTCCCTACTGTATTTATTTTATTTTATTTATTTTGCTCCTTTGCACGCCATTATTTTTATTTCTACTTTGCACATTCTTCCACTCCAAATCTACCATTCCAGTGTTTTACTTGCTATATTGTATTTACTTTGCCACCATGGCCTTTTTAGCCTTTACCTCCCTTATCTCACCTCATTTGCTCACATCGTATATAGACTTGTTTCTACTGTATTATTGACTGTATGTTTGTTTTACTCCATGTGTAACTCTGTGTTGTTGTATGTGTCGAACTGCTTTGCGTTATCTTGGCCAGGTCGCAATTGTAAATGAGAACTTGTTCTCAAATTGCCTACCTGGTTAAATAAAGGTGAAATGACAAAAATTAAAAAACCTGTTGTCTGTCTTTCTGTCTGTTTGTCTGCACCAGACAAGAGGCATTGGTAAACAACACACGCTCAGCACAATTATTATACACATTTTACTCTTACCTATTTTTATTCCTCTCCCACACTATCCCCCATATCCCCTTGTCTTTTCCTTTCCTCTGTCTTGCTCCTTCCCCCCTCTCTTTCTCTCTCCTACTGTGTCCACATAGCGAGTACTGAGGTGGCCTCGTTTGTTTTTATCTTGCAGCTAACAAGCTCTTATTTAGCCTCTGCTGGGGAGGAATGGCATGGTAGACCTATCCATTTCCGTGTGTGTGTGTGTGTGTGTGTGTGTGTGTGTGTGTGTGTGTGTGTGTGTGTGTGTGTGTGTGTGTGTGTGTGTGTGTGTGTGTGTGTGTGTGTGTGTGTGTGTGTGTGTGTGTGTGTGTGTGTGTGTGTGTGTGTGTTTGTGTATTAAATAACACTGAGACATCACCAATTGTACATAAGTACAGAAAGATCAAGGTCAATAGAATAAATAGCATCATTACAACAACATACATTGTGGAAGCCTAAGAGATTGCTGTTGCCTTATAGAAAACAACAAGAGACACAAAATAATCATTAAAAAAATATATCATGAAGAAATACTGTTAAAACTTTCACATGGTGAAAAGCATCAGGAATGGATGGCTTTCCCATAGAATTCTATTCAACTTTTTGGTACAAAGTAGTCCCTATATTTACACAAATGAAACACAGATATATACTTCCCAGTTCCATGTATCAAACAGTTATTTCAATTATATTAAAACCAGGAAAATCTGGAGAGTCCCCTTTTGTGACAATAAAATAACAAAGCTTATAAGCAATTGTCGTGTCTGTCACGACTTCCGCCGAAGTCCATCCCTCTCCTTGTTCGGGCGGCGTTCTTACACACCTGGTTTCACTCACCCAGTTTCTTGTTTATAATTTAACCCTCTGTTCCCCATGTTTGTTTGTGAGTGATTGTTCGTTGTACATCGGTCCGTTATTGTGGGCTCGCTATATTGCTTTGTATTTTGTATATTTTGAGTAAAGTACATTGATTACTCATATCTGCTGTCCTGCGCCTAACACTCTACACCAGCTACACGCAGGACCATTACAGTGTCTTTGGCATCATTAAATTGAAGACTGTTATTTTATCAAATCAATTCTCTGTAATTATTATTACGTGATTAAATAAATCATTTAAATTTAATTAACTAGGAAGTCAGGGCATCAAGGAAAATCTTCAGATTACAAAAATATAATTTTCCTAATATAACTCTTCAGATATTTTAATATCTGATCAATTAGTTTTCTAATTAATGAATTATTATTTACCTCACTTTAGTCTCATTCCAAATGTCGTAAATTGTTGGTTATCTGCACGAACCCAGCCTTTACTATGAATCATCCATAAACCAATTGTCTTAATTATTTATTTATTTACTAACTAACTAAATAATCACAGAAATGCACAAACAAACAGTAGAAATGGTTACAAGGAAACGATAGGGGAGGTTCCCTAGTGGGCTAAGCCGATATAATGGCTTGGTGGACAAAGGGAAGTGGGTGTGGACTGAGAAGGGCAGGAAAGACAAAAAGGTGTCACTACACTACTCAAACATAACAGGTATTGGTAAACATGTATATAAATGTCACGGTTTTCTTCTGGTAAAAGAGAGGCGGACCAAAATGCAGCGTGGTTTTGATTAATATTTAATCAAAGATAAACACGAGCAATACAAAACAAGAAACGTGACGTGAAAACCTAAACAACCTTATTTTTTTTAAATAAAAAATAATTTATTACCTTATATGCCATTCATTCTTTACAACTCATAATTTTCATACATACTCCAATAATGGTATTTTAATTTAACTAAACAAAAACCCCAAACAAAACCTCAGGGGAGCATCTTCCCTCCCCTTCACCCTACAAACTACCTTTCCCTATCTCCCCGTATCTAATCTATCCCCTTACAAATCTAAATGACACCCAGCCCTAAACCCCCCTTCCACCTCTCCCGAGCAGCATGCTGCCCCCACTTCCTCTCCTCCCTCTTCATCCTCCCCCTCAAATCTCCTTCCACCCTCCTCACTATCCCTTCTACCCCCCAATCTCTCCCTGTCTTCACCATGTTCTGCCTCGCTTCCCACAGCCCCCGTTTAAAGAGACTCATAAGAAGCCAGAGCAGAAACCTGTCCCTATCCATCCCTCTCCCTACACCTCTCTCTAACCTGGCCCACGTCAATACAAAATCCCCCCTTACCAAACCTAACAACACCCGTGCCCTAGCCCATACTACTCCGGCAAAGGCACAGTCCCAAAAGACATGGCGCACAGTCTCCACCCTGCCACAAGAGGATCTTGGACAGGTGGGGGATTGCACCAAACCATACCGGTACATGATGGAACGTACCGGCAAGCACTTATCGAGGCTCAACCAATTCAGGTCCTTGAGCCTGTTGTCCAGAACCAGCCCTGCACTCCAAACAAGACCACTTCCGAGATCCACTACAGGCACCGGACTCCCTGCCTTTCTGACCTCCTCAGTACAGGTGCCTGTGCCCATCTAAACCTACTCGCTGCAACTTCAACCTCAATGGTGGAACAAACGCAGCCACTTGGCCAGGACATGACCAATGCCACCAGCTGTTCCGCCCGAGGACCCTGTTAACCACACCATTACGCTCTTTATGAGGAATACCCGCAGGATAACCGGATAAAGTGTATCACTGGACGAGCAAGCTCTGTTAAATGATTTAGAAACAAAAGTGGCGTCCAGCTTGAGGGAAAATGTGAATTCACCAATTTCCCTCCCCGATGGGACAGAGCATGCGTGCCCTGGCGACCCAAATGTACCTGCCAATCCAAATGAACTGAAACACATGCCTCACTAGAGGCCTCCTCAGACAAGCCGGCAATGGGGAGATGTACACCAAATACAAAAGAGATGGCAACACATCCACCTTTAGGACCAGGACTTTGCCCATAAAAGACAAATACCTAGCCTTCCACATTGCTTCCTCTGTACCACTGCGATACGCATGTTCCAGTTTAGCGTCGCTGAGCCGGAGGTCTCAAAATGGACCCCGAGAATCCTCAGGGCCCCCTCACAGAGAGAAAACCCCCCGTTCTACCGCGCCATCTTCCGAAAAACTTGACAGAAGACTTTGCATGGTTCAGAACCGCTCCCGACGCTCGGGTGAAATCCCCAAAGATGGCAAGGGACCTTGTCAGGCACGAGTCCTTGCATAGCAGCAAGGAAGTGTCGTCGGTGTACTGCGTCATCTTAACACGCAGCCCACCACTTCCAGGGATCAGCAAGCCTTCCACCCCTGTGTCTGCACTAATGGCAGCCCCCAGAGGCTCCATGTACAGAACGAAGAGGAGAGCCGAGAGTGGGCACCTCTGCCTGACCCCAGACGAGAGGTCAAAAACGTCACCCAAGTGACTATTTACACTAACTCGGCACCCCGCTACGACATATAATGTACGAATCCACCCTATGAACTTCTCCCCAAATCCTAATCGACCTAACACTCTGAATAAAAAGGATCTATTCACGCGATCAAAGGCTTTTGCCTGATCTGGCGCTGCTACCATTAAAGGCAATCCTCTATCTTCAACCCAAGTGATGGAGTCCCTGATTAACTGTAGGTTCCATCTAATAGAGCGGCCCTCTACCCCGCACGTCTGATCCTCACGTAGGGAAGGGCTGTGCGCAACCGGTCTGCTAAAACCTTTGCAAGTATCTTGTAATCTACGCACAGCATGGTCAACGGCCGCCAGTTGCCACGGTCTGTTACTTCCCCCTTCTTATATAAAAGTGACAGCACACCAACAGCCATTGATCCCCCCGGGACCCCCGTCTCAAGGATGACCTTCAAGACTTCGAGGACCACTGGTCCAAGTATACCCCAAAACTTGAGATAAAACTCAACCGGCAGCCCATCCATCCCAGGCACCTTCCCCTTTCCCATCCTCCTAAGAGCGCTCTCAACCTCTTCTAGTGAGATCTGGGCCTCCATCACTTCTCTAATGTCCTCCGGCAACCGCCTGGACAAGTGTTCTAAAAACACATTTCCCTGCTCTACATCTATTTCCCTTTCCTTAAATAAACCTTGGAAATTATCAGTTGTCACCCTGACCATTTTTTCTGGTTTTCTAACTATACTACCATTTTCTTCCCTAACGCCATGCATTACCTTCCTACTCTGTCTGGCCCTAACCGACTTAAAGAACATAGCAGAACAAGTGTCATTGTGTTCTAGAAAGCCACTATCCGCACGCTCCAGGAAAGCTCGAGCCTTCCACTCCTGCAACTCCCTGAGCTGCGCCTTTAGGGTTGCGGTTCTCTCCCAGTCAAACGACCCGCAGAGGTTGCCTGCCTCGTACTCGAGTTCAATTAACCTTTGGATACGATCCACCTCCCTCCTCTCCTCCCTTTTTTTCCTCTTACAATACCCTATTATAAAAGCCCTAATCCTCACCTTAACTAATTCCCACCACTCTAACACCCCCTCGCACATGGACCGGAGGCCTTCAAGCCTCCAAAAGAAACCAAAAAACCGTCAACAAAAGCCTGCTCCTCCAGCACATCCCGATCTAACTTCCAGTACCCCCTACCAAAGAGGCAGACTGGCGACCCCACCTGCAGGACCACCCCGTCGTGATCTGAAAAGAAAACAGGCAAAGGCGCCCAGACAACGTACCCAAAGACCTGGGTACAAAAATATAGACAGGCCTCCGCGCAACCCCCCTGGAGTTGCGCCATGTAGGACTGGCCATTTTCGGAGTAGTGTGCAGGCCACCATCAACCAGACCATGGCAAGCCATTAGCCCGGTGATGGCGCCTGCACTGCTATCCCCCCTATTCCTAAATCTGTATTAAAATCCCCCCCATCACTAATTTCCTATTTGTGACACACAGGGGTGCCAGACAGTCCACCATCTCCCTCCTGTCTGCCACCACCTGTGGCCCATACACCACCACTAATCTAAATGTACAATCCCTTATCGTGACATCCACCCCTATAACCCTCCCCTGCATCACCACAAAAGAACCCTCCACTTTTACCTCCCTGTGCCCACACAAAATCCCTACTCCTGATGAGTGCACCCCCCAATACCCCAAACCGACTCCCCCTTGTTAGTAGGTTTAAGAGGGAGTGGGACATCCCCTCCATCCCTCAGGTGAACCTCCTGTCAAAAACAAAATTCAAACCCCACACCCTCTAAATAACTAAAAACCGCCCTCCTCTTAACAAAATCCCTTAAACCCCTTACATTTAAACTAACAAAAGTAAAATTTGACCCCATGAAAGAATAAAATAAAACATGTAGTACACTTAAATATTAAATCCAGACAGAAAAAAACAAAAACAGGAGACTCACCCGATGCTCCCCTGCTCCATATCTACCGGTGGTAACACCATCCGTACTCCCGACGTCTCTTCATCCATCTCGCCAACCCAGGATGCCGGAATAGTGTTTGGTTCCGGGGTGCCCTGCACCCTGGGTCTACTCCCACACCCCTCCCCCTCCCCAGCGCTGCAGCTAGTTTGGAAAAAATAGGGGAGGCTGTGTCCCCAAACAAAAAACTCCCCACCTCCTCCTGTACCCAGTCCTGGGTCTTGTTAGGGGTGTCCCCACCCAACAGAAGTTGAGGGCCTGGGGAAACCAGCAGCAACCCAGAGGTTTCTCCTACCCCCATTGCTCTCTTGGCCATCCCCTCTCTCTCTCACTGTCGGCCAATCGCACCCTCCTCTTTGGTGATGGCGGCAGTGGAGAGATACCACCCTCTCCCCCCGCCAGCTCCTCCACCATACCCCTCATCTCTTCCACCCCCCACTCCACTTGCTCTTCCACCGTCTCCTTCTCCACCACCCCTTCCTCGCATTCTTCTCTCTCATGCTCCTCCACTCGGTTGCCTTCTTCCGCCGCTTTTCCTGGTTCTCCTACTCCCGTGCCTTCCATTTCCTTCTCTCTTCCATCCTTCGCTTCTTGCTCCTCCTCCTTCCTTTCCGCCTTCCCCTCTGGACCTGTACTCTGGTCATGAGGCATGCTTCCTTCCCCTCCTCTTCTTCCCCCATCCCCCGCTCCTGCTCCCCCTCCCCCAGCCGCAGACGCGTATGACCTCTGACGAGCCGGGCACCCCCGCCACAAGTGTGCTGATGAGCCACACCCGTGACACGTCTTAGGCTTGTCACAATCCTTCGCCTCGTGCTCCCCAGATCCACAAAATCTGCATTTTCTTGTGCTGCACGAGGCGAAGATGTGGCCGTAGGCCATACAGCGCCTGCAAAATGGGGGCTGACGTGCATAAAACAACGTCCCCCTGTCAGCCCCTAGGGAGAACATAGCAGGAGGATGGAGGTAGCCACCATGTCCCTTTGAGTCCTCCCTGAGGAGGGCCTGGAAGCCTCTCCTCCCATTCTAAAACCCAAGGGAGTCTTTGAGGTGCCTTGCTGAGGAGACGTTATCCATGTATCTCCCCAGAAAGGCCCTCACCTCTTCGTCCTTAACGTATGGGTTGTACATGTTGACAGTTACAACCCTAAAGTTGTTCCTCGCCAGGCTTGTTATTTCATAGTGGCTCATCGGCCTCTCACCTCCCACTGCTCTTGCTCTTCTCAGGATATCATCATGTTTCTCCTCTGTATTTAGTGCCACGTCGTATGCTCCCTCCAACGAGTTGCCTTGGAAGCAAAACACGTCCTTCACCGTCAGCTTTAGAATCCCCATCAAGATTGTCCCAAAAGTTTCCCGTCCTAAAGGCTCCAACTCTTTTTCCTTCCAAGCAAACCGAATCGTGTTGGCCAGCCCAATCCCAGGGACCGACCGTGTTGATGGATTTTGCACCATCTACGCAAGGAGAATGGCGCACCCGGCTCACGTTCTCTTCCAAAACCAGGAAAAAAGAAAATCCAAAGTGACTGAGCCTATCTTGTGCAAAGTAACACAGAGACAGGAACAATCCTCCACAAAACCCAACACAAAACAGGCTACCTAAATATGGTTCCCAATCAGAGACAATGACTAACACCTGCCTCTGATTGAGAACCATATCAGGCCAAACATAGAAATAGACAAACCAGACACACCACTTAGAATGCCCACCCAGCTCACATCCTGACCAACACTAAAACAAGGAAAACACACACGAAAATCGCGCAACATTTCAACGTCCTGCTACTCATGCCAGGAATATAGTATATGCATATGATTAGTATGTGTGCATAGAAAACACTCTGAAGTTTCTAGAACTGGTTCAACGGTGTCTGTGACTATAACAGAACGAGTTCCGTGGTCAAAATCGCAAGGAAACCTGATCACAAAATCGACTGAGAAAAAATCAATCCGCCAGTCTATGTATTGTCTATTGGAAGGAAAAATACTTAAGGGTGGGATTATAGTTCCTAAATCTTCCACACGATGTCGCCAGTGTTGTGATTTCGATTCAACTAAATCCTTTGTCATCTGAGTAATAGCCACATCCGGTTTTCAGGTCCACGGCTGTGAAAAATGGAACCTGAAAAGCTGGCTACGTTTTCCAAACTTGTGCCTATTGAATACAGATCGCTCCGTGATCAATTTGATCGTTTATTAACGTTTACTAATACCTAAAGTTGGATGACAGAAGTAGTTTGAAGTGTTTTGTCAAAGTTTATAGGCAACTTTTTTAATAAAAAAAAATAACGTTGCGTTTAAAAACTGTGTTTTTCCTGGATCTGACGGTCTTCATAAATGGACATTTTGGGTATACAAGGACCGATTTAATCGAAAAAAAGACCCAATTGTGATGTTTATGGGACATATAGGAGTGCCAACAAAGAAGCTCATCAAAGGTAATGAATGTTTTATATTTTATTTCTGCGTTTTGTGTAGCGCCGGCTACGCTAATTCCTTTGTTTACGTCCCCTTCTGGTATTTTGGGGTGTTGCATGCTATCAGATAATAGCTTCTCATGCTTTCGCTGAAAAGCATTTTACAAATCTGACTCATTGGCTAGATTCACATCGAGTGTAGCTTGAATTGAGTACCCTGCATGTGAGTTTTAATGAACGTTTGAGTTTTAACGAGTGCTATTAGCATTTGGCGTAGCGCATTTGCATTTATTGTTGGCAAGGTGGGATGCTAGCGTGTCGGGTGGGCCAGAGAGGTTAACAGGTGCTCGACCAGTCGGCGGAAGCCAACATCCTCCACGACAGAGAACAGTTGATTGTCAAGGGCAACGAATTCCATTATCTTGGCTTTAATGGATTTCGCCTTTGAGTTATCTTGCTGAAATGTTGTTAATCATTCAAATGACTGCTCGATCCACACAGCAGACATTATGGGCTAGTTTACGAATGCTTTGTAGCACTTATAGCGCAAAATTTTACATGGCGTCATTACGTCATGTACCTTCGTTATATAGGTATGCATGTCAGTTTGACATCGGTTTTTCACATCTGCCATTAAACTAGTTATGTTCACCGATACATCGTGCATCCCTAGCTAAGAGTATAATTACACCACTGATCGATTGACAATGACTCTTCAAATTACCAGCAGTGTTATTTGCAGAGTTAGCTCCAGGTAAATTTAGCAATTCTTCAGCCATTCCTGAACCTGCTACCAACAACAAGCTACATGTGGACAATACCAAAACAAATGAGTCTTTACGCAGCAAAACCTGCATAACTGGAATGGTTGTATCCCCTATATATATATATATATATATATATATATATATATATATATATATATATATATATATATATATATATATATATATATATATATATATATATGTATATATATATATATATATTATATATATATATACAGTATATATAACATTCAATTGGTTGCGATAATTTTGTAAAATCGTTTTATATTCAGTTGGATAAACACTACAAACAGCCTACCTAACCTCTCGGAGGCATGTGCATGGTCCTAAAGCCCACAGTTGTCTCGTTTTGTATCACATTCCAATGATACACCAGTGGGAGACTAAAGTAAAAATTCTATGGCCATAATAAATAGATATGCTGATATGAACAACCTTGTTTTAGTCCTCTTGACAGTTTAATACGTTCTGAGAAGTAGCCATTATTTACTATTTTACACCTAGGTTTACTATACATAACATTAACACATTGTATAAGAGATTCTCCAAAATTGAAATATTCCATACATTTACAATGCCTTTGGAAAGTATTCAGTCCCCTTGACTTTTTCCACATTTTATTACGTAACCGCCTTATTCTAAAATGGATAAAAAATAAAAAATTCTCAGCAATCTACACACAATACCCATAACACAGTGGCCTCCATCATTCTTAAATGCAAGAAGATTGGAACCACCTAAACTCTTCCCAGAGCTGGCTGACGGCCAAACTTAGCAATCAAAGGAGAAGAGCCTTGGTCAGGGAGGTGACCAAGAACCCTATGGTCACTCTTGCAGAGCTCTGGAGTTCCTCTGTAGAAATGGGAGAACCTTCTAGAAGGACAACCATCTCTGCAGCACTCCACCAATCAGTCCTTTAGTCTCCTTACAGAAGCCACTCCTTAGTAAAAAGGCACCTGACAGCCCACTTAGAGTTTGCCAAAAATGCACCTAAAAACTCTTTGACCATGAGCGTCACATCTGGAGGAAACTTGGCACAAACCCTATGGTGAAGCATGGTGGTGGCAGCATCATGCTGTGGGGATGTTTTTCAGCAACAGGGACTGGGAGACTAGTCAGGATCGAGGCAAAGATGAAAGGATCAAAGTACAGAGAGATCCTTGATGAAAACCTGCTCCAGAGCACTCAGGACCTCAGACTGGGGTGAAGGTTCACCTTCCAACAGGACAATAACCCTAAGCACACAGCCAAGACAACACAGGAGTGGCTTCGGGTCAAGTCTCTGATTGTCCTTGCGTGACCCAGCCAGAGCCCGCACTTGAACCCGATCGAACATCTCTGGAGAGACCTGAAAATAGCTGTGCAGCAACACTCACCATACAACCTGACAGAGCTTGAGAGGATCTGCAGAGAAGAATGGGAGAAACTCCTCAAATACAGGTGTGCCAAGCATGTAGCGTCATAGCGATGCTGTAATTGCTGCCAGGTGTTTTAACAACATACTGAGTAAAGGGTCTGAATTCTTATGTAAATGTGACATTTCCGTGTGCTATTTTTAATAACTTTGAAATTTACAACAACAACAACAAAAAATGTTTTTACTTTGTCATTATGGGGTATTGTGTGTAGATTGATGAGGGGGGAAAAACAATTTAATCAATTTTAGAATAAGGCTGTAACGTAACAAAATGTGGAAAAAATCAAGGGGTCTGAATATATAAATTCCAGTTGTACTTAATTAAAAGCCTTTTCAAAGTCAGCTATGAATACCAGGCCTGATTTTTCATAGTGTTCTATTGTTTCCAGTGCTTGTCTTATATTATCTCCAATGTGTAGTCCATGTAAAAAACCTGATTAGGATGAATAATATCTGACAACACCTTTTTAATTCTATGTGCTCAGCATTTTTCTAGAATTATTGCATCACAACACTGAAGTGTAAGATGTCTTCTATTTTTTAAGTGGACTGGATCTTTATATTTACCACTTGGGTCCTGTTTCAGTAATAATGAAATCTGATAATTACCATTTTCATAGGAGTGGTTAAAACATGCTAATGACGGTCCTCTGAGTACATCAACAGCGTTTGATATTCCTCAACTGCTCTGCCATCCAGTCCTGGAGTTTTTCCGGACTTAAAGGCTTTAATTGCCTCAAGGTTCCTCCTCTGTAATATGGCCTTTACATAAGTATTTCTGTACAGCTGTTAATTTTATGTTAATAGAAAAAAATCCTTACAATTAACTTTGGTTAGTGGATATGGAGGAGACTGAAATGAAAATATGCTTAAAGTGATTTGCTTCCTCTTTCACAACATTGTTTGGTGAATCATGGGTGACTCCGTCACTTGTAACAAGTTTCAGTACATTCTTTTTCGTAGCATTTCTATGTTGAAGATATAAAAAATATTTGGTGCATTTTTCCTCATGTTCCTTCCAGTTCACTTTATTTTTTATAATATATTACACTTGATCTTTCTTGAATAATTTGCTAAATGTTTTCCCCCCTTTGTTAATATGAACTATTTTTTACCTAAATAACTTTTTTAAAGATGAGTATTGAATTGCTTGGCCTCTAAAGGCACATTTAAAAGGGTCACATACAAAAAAGGGATCTGCTGTAGCCATATTATGTCAGAAAAAGTCAGTTATAAATTATTCTGTCCTGTTTTAAAACAAGTTGGCACCCAATAGACTTTGAGCCGTTGAATTGCAACTCCACTTTTTCGCTGTACTGTACTGATGTTTTTCCTTAAGGCAATATAAACAGGCAAAAACACCAGTACAGAGACAAAGTGGAGTCGCAATTCAACGGCTCAAACACGAGACGTATGTGGAAGGGTCTACAGACAATCATAGATTAGAAAGGGAAAACCAGCCCTTTCAAGCACACCAACGTCTTGCTACAGGACAAGCTAAACACCTTCTTTTCCCACTTAAGGATAACACAGTGTCACCATCGCGGTATGCTCCCAAGGACTGTGGGCTCTTATTCAGCATGGCCGATGTGAATAAGACATTTAAACGTGTTAACCCTCGCAAGGGATGCCCAGACGGCATCCCTAGACGCGTCCTCAGAGCATGCACAGACCAGCTAGCTGGAGTGTTTACGGACATTTTCAATCTCTCCCTATCCCAGTCTGCTGTCCCCAATTCCTTCAAGATGTCTACCATTGTTCCTGTACCCAAGAAATCACAGGTAACGGAACTAAATGACTATCGCCCAGTAGTACTCACTTCTGTCATCATGAAATGCTTTGAGAGGCTAGTTAAGGATCATATCACCTGACACTAGGGTTGCAAAGGGTCGCAAAATTTCCAGTAAATTTTTCAGTAAATTTTCCATGGGAAGTTAAGCCTAATTTTGGGAATTGTGCTTAAATTCATCAAAAAAGTTAGCTTATAATAGTGAACCTTTTTTGTGGGATACACATAAAGCAATTCTATGTCTTGTGGCATATTTTGGTTAAACTATCCCCAAGTCAACGGAATTGCAACCCTCTGCATGCACAGTGCATTCTTCCATCACATATGCAGTGCACTCTTCCATCACATGTACAGCTGATTCTCAAAATCTTGCACACTAATGAGATCTGTCTGAGCCAAGGACTACATGCTTTCTGGTAAGTTTTGATTACAATACTGTGTGGGGTGAATATATTTTATATGACATATATGATTTTGTTAACTAGTAAATAGTAGCCTACAGCAAAGTGTGCTTAAATAATTTCTAACTTGTTAACAATTTCTGCTAGTTAGTGTTTGCTACCATGTGGGTTTTAGCT
Organism: Oncorhynchus masou masou; assembly: GCF_036934945.1. Classification (NCBI taxonomy): domain Eukaryota; kingdom Metazoa; phylum Chordata; class Actinopteri; order Salmoniformes; family Salmonidae; genus Oncorhynchus; species Oncorhynchus masou. Next base: position 33,812,877 of record NC_088217.1, read on the forward strand.
TCCTTGAGTCTGCTAATTGAGTGTTAATTCACCTGTTTCCATACATATTCTTTTTAAAACATAGCGTACTAAGGAGTGGTTTAATCTAACTGCTTAACTATTTATCTGTAAATGGAATTGTATTTGTTGTTTTTTTACATTTTTTGTCTTCTTCTAATCTTTACAGGAAAATGCCACAGGCACTATCTGATGTGTGGAGACATTTCAATGCAGCTAATATAGAAAGAAAAGCGGTGTACATTTTCAAATACTGTGCCAAATCACGTGAAGAATGCAACAAAGATGCAGAATCATCTGGCCAAGTGCATAAAGTTCCCTCAGCGCTCACAACAAGCAACTTCTGACAAAAGTCCTATTCGAGGTGAAATTATGAATCAGACACCTTATCGATAGCAACAGCTCATGGTCCTCCTGGAATCATACATTTTTTTGACTCAATGGAGGAACATAGTCAGAGAAATGCTGGTGAAAAACAAATTTTATTGACTCCAACCTAAGTGTATGTAAACCTCTGACTTCAACTGTATATACTGTATTCTAGTCTATCCTACTGTATCTTAGTCTATGCCGCTCTGAGATTGCTCGTCCATATATTTATACAGTTGAAGTTGGAAGTTTACATACACTAAGGTTGGAGTCATTAACCACTCCACAAATTTCTTATTAACAAACCATAGTTTTGGCAAGTCTGTTACTTTGTGCATGACACAAGTCATTTTCTAACAATTGTTTACAGACAGATTATTACACTTATAATTCACTGTTTCACAATTCCAGTGGGTCAGAATTTCACATACACTAAGTTGACGGTGCATTTAAACAGCTTGGAAGATTCCAGAAAATGATGTCATGGCTTTGGAAGCTTCTGATAGGCTAATTGACATCATTTGAGTCAATTGGAGGTGTACCTGTGGATGTATTTCAAGCCCTACTGTCACATTTTGACCTTAGTTCTTTTGTTATGTCTTTGTTTTAGTATGGTCAGGGCGTGAGTTGGGTGGGTTGTCTATGTTAGTTTTTCTATGATTTGCTATTTCTGTATTTGGCCTGGTATGGTTCTCAAATCAGAGACAGCTGTCAATTGTTGTCTCTGTTTGAGAACCCTATTTAGGTAGCCTGTTTTCTATTGTGTTTCGTGGGTGATTGTTTTCTGTTTTGTGTCTACACCAGACAGGACTGTTTCGTTCATTCTTCGTTGTTATTTTGTTTAGAGTTCTTATGATAATAAATTATCAATATGGACACTTACCACGCTGCATTTTGGTCCTCCTCTTCTCCTTCATACGACGACCGTTACACCTACCTTCAAACTCAGTGCCTCTTTGCTTGACATCATGGGAAAATAAAGAAGTCAGCCAAGACCTCAGAAAAAGAATTGAAGACTTCCACAAGTCTGGTTCATCCTTGGGAGCAATTTCCAAATGACTGAATGTACCATGTTAGTAAACAATAGTATGCAAGTATAAACACCATGGGACCACGCAGCCATCATACCGCTCAGGAAGGAGACACGTTCTGTGTCCTAGAGATGAACGTACTTTGGTGCGAAAAGTGCAAATCAATCCCAGAATAACAGCAAAGGACCTTGTGAAGATGCTGGACGAAACAGGTACAAAAGTATCTATATCCACAGTAAAATTAGTCCTATATCGACAACCTGAAAGGCCGCTCAGCAAGGAAGAAGTCACTGCTCCAAAACCTCCATAAAAAAGCCAGACTACGGTTTGCAACTGCACATGTGGAGAAAGATTGTACTTTTTGGAGAAATGTCCTCGGGTCTGATGGAACAAAAATAGAACTGTTTGGCCATAATGACCATTGTTAATGTTTGGAGGAAAAAGGGGGATGCTTACAAGCCGAAGAACACCATCCCAACTGTGAAGCACAGGGGTGGCAGCATCATGTTGTGGGGCTGCTTTGCTGCAGGAGGGACTGGTGCACTTCACAAAATAGATGGCATCATGAGGAAAGGAAAATTATGTGGATATATTGAAGCAACATCTCAAGACATCAGTCAGGAAGTTCAAGCTTGGTCGCAAATGGGTCTTCCAAATGGACAATGACCCCAAGCATACTTCCCCAAGCGTACTTGGCAAAATGGCTTAAGGACAACAAAGTCAAGGCATTGGAATGTCCATCACAAAGCCCTGACCTCAATCCTATAGAAAATGCGTGGGCAGAACTGAAAAAGTGTGTGCAAGCAAGGAGGCCTACAAACCTGACTCAGTTACAGCAGCTCTGTCAGGAGGAATGGGCCAAAATTCACCGAACTTATTGTGGGAAGGTTGTAAAAGGCCACCCGAAACATTTGACCCAAATTAAACGATTTAAAGGAAATGCTACCAAATACTAATTGAGTATATGTAAACTTCTGACCCACTGGGAATGTGATGAAATAAATAAAAGCTGAAATAAATCATTCTCTCTACTATTATTCTGACATTTCACATTCTTGAAATATAGTGGTGATCCTACTTGGATTAAATGTCAGGAATTGTGAAAAACTGAGTTTAAATGTGTTTGTCTGAGGTGTATGTAAACTTCCGACTTCAACTGTATATTATTAATTCCATTCCTTTACTTAGATTTGTGTGTATTGCTTATAAGTTGTGAAATTGTTATATATTACTTGTTAGATATTACTGCACTGTCGGAGTTAGAAACACAAGCATTTCGCTACACCTGCAATAACATCTGCTCAACACGTGTATGTGACCAAAATATTTTTATTTGTTTTGAACATTTCATCTCCTCCCCTTCTTCTAACCTCCTCCCCTTTCTCCTCTTCCTGGTACGCTATGTCATCTTAATGGCACTATTTTCTCCTGTGGGTTGAAGCTCAGTGTATCTTAGAAGGGTTTGAATGAAAACTATGAAGACTTGACACAGGATTTAAAAGATATATTGAATGCACTTAGCAGATGACTTATCATTCCCTGCATTCACAGGCATGACAGTAAATCTCCAACAACACAAATTGCTTTCTCTCTCTCTACTTTCTTTCTTTCTTTTTCTTTCCATCTATCTTTCCTGTGACATCCTTTCTCCATTCCTCCTAGTCTGCTAGTGTAGCTCTTTTTGCAGAATAATGAGTTTGGTGTCACAGTAACTTTATTTTAGGATACCGCCGATGTCATCAACTGTTTTGATGTATTTACCTCTCTCTCACTCTAACTCTCACACACACACACACTTTACAGTATTTGTCTATCCTGATATACTGATCTGTGCATCTATCCTTGTATCTTCTTGCATATTCATTTGACCTAATCTCAATGTCAGATCTTTCTGAAGCTGCATTCCCCTTTTAACATGTCAAATAAACCCATACAACATATAGCAGCATTTCCTCTCAACTCTGTGTTCACCAGTATGTCACTAACTGTGCTAAAAACTGAGGGAATATCCCATTTTGAGTGTAAAAGAGTGAATTAATAAATAATGCACACCTGGTCTGGCTATCCATATCCATGTCTATATGAGGCTGTTTTAAATACCTGACTGGCTTTAGACTTGGAGGCTATGAATCATGCATTGACTTTGATTCATGTTTGCTTATAATTAACCCTCACCCTCTCACAGTAGTGGGAAGAAGGTCACGACTACCTCACCCCATCACACCCTCATGTCTCTCTTGTCCCAGTAATTATATTTTGATACACTCAATGATACACTGTGTGCGTGTGTGTGTGTGTGCGTGCGTGCGTGTGCGTGTGTGTGCGTGTGTGTGTACGTGTACATGATTGTGTGTATTCAGTGAAACTGGATGTGTGTGTTCAGTCAAACATCTATGGAAAATATCCAGTTACATGTAACATGTATATTTTCATTCTAGTTCTCTAATCTCTTCAGAATTCTCTTCATATGTATGTAACTATACAATTGCATCTATTTGACGTGTGTGTGTGTGTGTGTGTAATTGGCGTGACGAGACAAGATGTTGAGGGCTCACTAGTGCATGGCGTTGGAGCGCTTGAACGCTCCACGGACGGCCCGGAGAGAGTAGGAACTAAGGAGAGACAGAAGGAGGGAGAGAAGATGAGAGAGGAGGATAAGGAAAAATTATGTTTAAACAAGCAAAAAACAATAGGAAAGAGCAAAGATGTGTATCGAGTGATGTGTGCTGTCCATATTGATATGTTGTCTGTCTGGGTTTGGGAGAGCATGGGGTCAGCTTGGGATCACAGGGTGGGATTGATTGTGTGTGTGTGTAGAAGTGACTACAAGTCCCCACAAGAATAGTAAACAAACCAAAAATTTGACTAACTGGGGACATTTTGTTTGACCCCACATGGTCAAATGCTATTTCTAGTTTTTTTTTAGGGTTAAGGTTTGAATTACGGTTAGGAGCTAGGGTTAGGGTTAGGAGCTAGGGTTAGGAGCTAGGGTTAGGGTTAGAGGTTCGAGTTTAGGGTTAAGTTAATGTTTTTGGGTTAAGCTTGGGTTTAGGGTAAGAGTACGGGTTAGGATTAGGGGTTAGGAAAAATTGGATTTTGAATGGGACTGAAAGGTTAACTACAAGACCATGTGTACAGTCGTGGCCAAATGTTTTGAGAATGACACAAATATTAATTTTCACAAAGTTTGCTGCTTCAATGTCTTTAGATATTATTGTCAGATGTTACTATGGAATACTGAACTATAATTACAAGATTTTCATAAGTGTCAAAGGCTTTTATTGACAATTACATGAAGTTGATATAAAGAGTGAATATTTGCAGTGTTGACCCTTCTGTTTCAAGACCTCTGCAATCTGCCCTGTTATGCTGTCAAATAACTTTTGGGCCACATCCTGACTTATGGCAGCTCATTCTTGCATAATCAATGCTTGGAGTTTGTCAGAATTTGCCTCTTGAGGATTGACCACAAATTCTCAAAGATATAAAGGTCTGGGGAGTTTCCTGGCCATGGACTCAAAATATCGATGTTTTGTTCCCCGAGCCACTTAACTTCTTCGATATAGGGGGCGCTCTTCTAATTTTTGAATAAAAAAACATTCCCGTTTTAAACAAGATATTTTGTCTCGAAAAGATGCTCGACTATGCATATAATTGAAAGAAAACACTGACGTTTCAAAAGCTGCAAAGATGTTATCTGTGAGTGCCACAGAACTGATGCTACAGGCGAAACCAAGATGAAATTTCAAACAGGAAATGTCCCAGATTTTGAGGGCGCTGTGTTCCAATGTCTCCTTATATGGCTGTGAATGCGCCAGGAATGAGCCTACACTTTCTGTCGTTTCCAGCATTCGTCTGCAGCATTGTGACGTATTTGTAGGCATATCATTGGAAGATTGACCATAAGAGACTACATTTACCAGGTGCCCGCTTGGTGTCCTCCGTCGAAATTATTGCGTAATCTCCAGCAGCGTGCATTTTACCATTTGCTTCAGAGGAGAAAGTCAACTGCCACGAATGATTTATCATTGAATAGATATGTGAAAAACACCTTGAGGATTGATTCTAAACAATGTTTGCCATGTTTCTGTCGATATTATGTTGCTAATTTGGAAAAAGGTTTGGCGTTGTAATGACTGAGTTTTTTCTTATTTTTTTCTTAGCCAAACGTGATGAACAAAACGGAGCGATTTCTCCTACACAAATAATCTTTTTGGAAAAACTGAACATTTGCTATCTAACTGAGAGTCTCCTCATTGAAAACATCCGAAGTTCTTCAAAGGTAAATTATTTTATTTGAATGCTTTTCTTGTTTTTGTGAAAATGTTGCCTGCTGAATGCTCGGCTTAATGCTATGCAAGCTATCAATACTCTTACACAAATGCTTGTGTAAATATGGTTGAAAAGCATATTTTCAAAATCTGAGATGACATTGTTGTTAACAAAAGGCTAAGCTTGTGAGTGAATATATTTCTTTCATTTCATTTGCGATTTTCATGAATAGTAAACATTGCTTTATGCTAATGAGCTTGAGGCTACGATTACGCTCCCGGATACGGGATTGCTCGACGCAAGAAGTTAATTATCAATTTTGCCTTATGGCAAGGTGCTCCATCATGCTGGAAAAGGTATTGTTTGTCATCAAACTGTTCCTGGATGGCTGGGAGAAGTTGCTCTCGGAGGATGCGTTGGTACCATTCTTTATTCATGTGAGTGAGCCCAGTCCCTTGGCTGAGAAGCAACCCCACACATGAATGGTCTCAGGATGCTTTACTGCTGGCAAGCTTTTTTCCGGATGCCCCAAAGAATCGGAAAGGGGATTCATCAGAGAAAATGACTTTACCCCAGTCCTCAGCAGTCCAATCCCTGTACCTTTTGCAGAATATCAGTCTGTCCCTGATGTTTTTCCTGGAGAGAAGTGGCTTCTTTGCTGCCCTTCTTGACACCAGGCAATCCTCCAAAAGTCTTCGCCTCACTGTGCGTGCAGATGCACTCACACCTGCCTGCTGCCATTCCCGAGCAAGCTCTGCACTGGTGGTGCCCCAATCCCACAGCTGAATCAACTTTAGGAGACGGTCCTGGCACTTGCTGGAGTTTCTTGGGCGCGCTTCTTCACGACAATTGAACCGCTCTCCATGAAGTTCTTGATGATCCGATAAATGGTTGATTTAGGTGCAATCTTACTGGCAGCAATATCCTTGCCTGTGAAGCCCTTTTTGTGCAAAGCAATGATGACGGCTTGTGTTTCCTCACGGGTAACCATGATTGACAGAGGAAGAACAATGATTCCAAGCACCACCCTCCTTTTGAAGCTTCCAGTCTCTTATTCAAATTCAGTCAGCATGACAGAGTGATCTCCAGCCTTGCCCTCGTCAACACTCACACCTGTGTTAATGAGAGAATCACTGGCATGATGTCAGCTGGTCCTTTTGTGGCAGGGCTGAAATGCAGTGGAAATTCTTTGAGGCATTCAGTTAATTTGCATGGCAAAGAGGGACTTTGCAATTAATTGCAATTCATCTGATCACTCTTCATTACATTCTGGAGTATATTCAAATTGCCATCATTCAAACTGAGGCAGCAGACTGTTAAAGTAATTTAAATGTTGAAAGATGATGATTAAATAATTCCACTCTGAAACCTTATAACTGTATGAAATTGATTACAATCATACATTTATTTTCTGATGGGTTTGTTTAGGTTTAGTCAATAAAATTATATATCTGTACAATATATCTTCATAGTATCTTAAACACATATCTGTACAATAGATCTTTATAGTATCTCAATCACAGACTGTCTGAGCAAAATTCAGTGCTGACCTTGATAGGGGCCTCAGAGAATTGGGAGAGGGCAGGGAGTACTTCTCACGGCCTCCCTAATCTTGGGGGAGGACAGGGAGTGCTTCCCATGGTCTCCCTAATCTTTGTCGGCTGGATAGTGATACAGTATGTACGTAGGATACCTACTGTTTGTGTGTGAATGTAAGTGCATAAGGAGCCAGTATAAAATTAACAGTTTTGTACAATGGACTTGCGCTCTCATGAATAAACATTTTGGCTATCATAACTGGGCCTTCATCTGTTTCATTCAACCAGTATCTTACAAATCCTGGGTTGCAGACTGAGTAGTTTAACTTTTTAGGGATAAATAGCGTGCCCAGAGTGAACTGCCTCCTACTCTGTCCCAGATGCTAATATATGCATATTATATTAGTATTGGATAGAAAACACTCTGAAGTTTCTAAAACTGTTTGAATGATGTCTGTGAGTATAACAGAACTCATATGGCAGGCAAAAACCTGAGAAAAATCCAACCAGGAAGTGGGATATCTGAGGTTGGTCGATTTTCAACTCATCGCCTGTTGAAATCCCAGTGGGATATGGATCTGTTTGCACTTCCTATGGCTTCAACTAGATGTCAACAGTCTGTAGAACCTTGAATGAAGCTTCTACTCTGATGTGGGGCCGGATGAGAGGGGAATGAGTCAGTGGTCTGGCAGAGAGCCAGGTCCTGGTCACGCGCATTCCACACGATATCGACTTGCGTTCCATTACTTCTATAGACACAAAGGAATTCTCCGGTTGTAACGTTGTTGTCACGCCCTGGTCTTAGTATTTTGTGTTTTCTTTATTTATTTGGTCAGGCCAGGGTGTGACATGGGTTTTGGTATGTGGTGTGTTTTGTCTTGGGGTTTTTCGTAGGTATTGGGATTTTCTAGCATAGTCTATGGCTGTCTGAAGTGGTTCTCAATCAGAGGCAGGTGTTTATCATTGTCTCTGATTGGGAACCATATTTAGGCAGCCATATTCTTTGAGTGTTTCATGGGTGATTGTTCCTGTTCCTGTGTTAGTTTGCACCACTTTAGGCTGTTTCGGTTTTCACGTTCCATTTCTTGTTTTGTAGTGTTTGTGTTTATTTGTTTTATTAAACATGAATCTAAATAGCCACGCACATTTTGGTCCGACTCTCCTATTGCATGGTATGCTTTTTCCGTAAAGTTTTTGGAAATCTGACACAGCGGTTGCATTAAGAACAAGTGTATCTTTAATTCTGTGTAAAACATGTATCTTTCATTATTAAAGTTTATGATGAGTATTTCTGTTATTTGATGTTGGTCTATGCAATTTCCCTGGATATTTTGGAGGTATTTCTGAACATGGCTCCAATGTAAACTGAGATTTTTGGATATAAATATGCACATTATCAAACAAAACATACATGTATTATGTAACATGATGTCCTATGAGTGTCATCTGATGAAGATCATCAAAGGTTAGTGATTCATTTTATCATGATTTCTGTTTTTTGTGACTCCTATCTTTGGCTGTGTGTTTTATGGACTTGGCGGTGATCTAACATAATCATATGTTATGTTTTCGCTGTAAAGCATTTTTTAAATCGGATTCGATGGGTAGATAAACATCTTGTTAATCTTTCATTTGCCTTATTGGACTTGTTAATGTGTGAAAGTTACACATTTCTAAAAAATATTTTTTAATTTTGCGCACTGCCTTGTCAGCGGAATGTTGTCGCGGGGTTCCACTAGCGAACGTGTGTCCTAGAAAGGTTAATTGAATTAGTTAATGACAATTGAGAACATAATTCTCGTTACAATTTGGTCCTTTGAGCCGGATTCCAATACCTATCCCACCGTCCGAAAGTACCACGCCGAAAACCGTGCATGGACGGGTCGTTGACCCGTAAATTAAAGACCTGTCCCCTGACATTGGGTTCAATAACAGCCCGGTATATAAGTTACAGTGACGGAATCTAACCCACATTGCTTTTCCCAGTCTATGAGACGAAGGTCAGTAAATCTTTAATCACGAATTTGGGCAATTTACGCTGGTGGTACATTCAGAAATATATTTGATTGTTTTTGTGTAGTTTAGGTGTTGATTTTAAAATTCCCAAAGGGCATTCTTATCTGGTGACCTATTTTTAGAATTTTGTGTCGGGAACCCTGATATACAGTGGGGCAAAAAAGTATTTAGTCAGCCACCAATTGTGCAAGTTCTCCCACTTAAAGATGAGAGGCCTGTAATTTTCATCATAGGTACACTTCAACTATGACAGACAAAATGAGAAAATCCCATTGTAGGATTTTTAATGAATTTATTTGCAAATTGTGGAAAATAAGTATTTGGTCAATAACAAAAGTTTATCAATACTTTGTTATATACCCTTTGTTGGCAATGACAGAGGTCAAACGTTTTCTGTACGTCTTCACAAGGTTTTCACACACTGTTGCTGGTATTTTCGCCCATTCCTCCATGCAGATCTACTCTAGAGCAGTGATGTTTTGGGGCTGTTGCTGGGCAACACTGACTTTCAATTCCCTCCAAAGATTTTCTATGGGGTTGAGATCTGGAGACTGGCTATGCCACTCCAGGACCTTGAAATGCTTCTTACGAAGCCACTCCTTCGTTGCCCAGGCGGTCTGTTTGGGATCATTGTCATGCTGAAAGACCCAGCCACGTTTCATCTCCAATGCCCTTGCTGATGAAAGGAGGTTTTCACTCAAAATCTCACGATACATGGCCCCATTCATACTTTCCTTTACACGGATCAGTCGTCCTGGTCCCTTTGCAGAAAAACAGCCCCAAAGCATGATGTTTCCACCCCCATGCTTCACAGTAGGTATGGTGTTCTTTGGATGCAACTCAGCATTCTTTGTCCTCCAAACACGACAAGTTGAGCTTTTACCAAAAAGTTATATTTTGGTTTCATCTGACCACATTACATTCTCCCAATCTTCTTCTGGATCATCCAAATGCTCTCTAGCAAACTTCAGACGGGCCTGGACATTTACTGGCTTAAGGGCGGCAGGGTAGCCTAGTGGTTAGAGCGTTGGACTAGTAACCAAAAGGTTGCAAGTTTGAATCCCCGAGCTGACAAGGTACAAATCTGTCGTTCTGCCCCTGAACAGGCAGTTAACCCACTGTTCCTAGGCCATCATTGAAAATAAGAATTTGTTCTTAACTAGTGAAATAAAGGTAAAATAAAATAAAAATAAGCAGGGGGACACGTCTGGCACTGCAAGATTTGAATCCCTGTCGGCGTAGTGTGTTACTGATGGTAGGCTTTGTTACTTTGGTCCCAGCTCTTTGCAGGTCATTCACTAGGTCACCCCCATGTGGTTCTGGGATTTTGGCTCACTGTTCGTGTGATCATTTTGACCCCACGGGGTGAGATCTTGCGTGGAGCCCCAGATCGAGGAAGATTATCAGTGGTCTTGTATGTCTTCCATTTCCTAATAATTGCTCCCACAGTTGATTTCTTCAAACCAAGCTGCTTACCTATTGCAGATTCAGTCTTCCCAGCCTGGTGCAGGTCTACAATTTTGTTTCTGGTGTCTTTGACAGCTCTTTGGTCTTGGCCATAGTGGAGTTTGGAGTGTGACTGTTTGAGGTTGTGGACAGGTGTCTTCTCTACTGATAACAAGTTCAAACAGGTGTCATTAATACAGGTAACAAGTGGAGGACAGAGGAGCCTCTTAAAACTTGTTAAGGTGAGGGAATAGCCCAGGGAACCCCCCCCCGTTCAGCTGAAAAGGTGGCGCAGGGAATGCAAAAATTTTCTTTATTATATTCTAATATTCTTTAAATATTTAACCTCCACACATTAACTTCTTGCGTCGGATCCGGGATCCTATTTATAGCCTCAAGCTCATTAGCATAACGCAATGTTAACTATTCATGAAAATCGCAAATGAAATTAAATAAATATATTTGCTCTCAAGCTTCGACTTTTGTTAACAACACTGTCATCTCAGATTTTCAAAATATGCTTTTCAACCATAGCTAAACAAGCATTTGTGTAAGAGTATTGATAGCTAGCATAGCTATAAGCCTAGAATTCAGCCAGCAACATTTTCACAAAAACAAGAAAAGCATTCAAATAAAATCATTTACCTTTGAAGAACTTCAGATGTTTTCAATGAGGAGACTCTCAGTTAGATAGCAAATGTTCAGTTTTTCAAAAAATATTATTTGTGTAGGACAAATCGCTCCATTTTGTTCACGTTTGGCTATGAAAAAAACCTGTATCCAGTTATAGCCTCAAGCTCATTAGCATAACGTAACGTTAACTATTTATGAAAATCGCAAATGAAAGGAAATGAATGTGCTATCTCTCAAGCTTAGCCTTTTCTTAACAACACTGTCATCTCAGATTTTCAAAATATGCTTTTCAACCATAGCAAAACAAGCATTTGTGTAAGAGTATTGATAGCTAGCGTAGCATTTAGCGTAGCATTTAGCGGGCAACATTTTCACAACCAGAAAAGCATTCAAATAAAATGATTTACCTTTGAAGAACTTCGGATGTTTTCAATGAGGAGACTCTCAGTTAGATAGCAAATGTTCAGTTTTTCCTGAAAGATTCTTTGAGTAGGAGAAAAATGCTCCGTTTTGTACATCACTTTTGGCTACCAAAACAAACCGAAAATTCAGTCACCAAAACTCCAAACTTTTTTCCAAATTAACTCCATAATATCGACTGAAACATGGCAAACGTTGTTTAGAATCAATCCTCAAGGTGTTTTTCACATATCTCTTCATTGATATATTGTTCGTGGAAGCCTGCTTTCTTCTCTGAATCACATGGAAAAATACTTGCAGCTGAGGTTTGCGCACCAATTTCGGCGCAGGACACCGGGCTGACACCTGGTAAATGTGGTCTCTTATGGTCAATCTTCCAATGATATGCCTACAATTACGTCACAATGCTGCAGACACCTTGGGGAAACGGCAGAAATTGTGGGCTCATTCCTGTCGCATTCACAGCCATATAAGGAGACATTGGAAAACAGACCTTCAAATTTTGCTCATTTCCTGTTTGAAGTTTCATCTTGGTTTCGCCTGTAGCATCAGTTCTGGGGCACTCACAGATATCTTTGCAGTTTTGGAAACGTCAGAGTGTTTTCTTTCCAAAGCTGTCAATTATATGCATAGTCGAGCATCTTTTTGTGACAAAATATTGCCCTTAAAACGGGCACGTTTTTTTATCCAATAATGAAATTAGCACCCCCATAGATTCAAGAGGTTAACCTGTTGAAACTCTGGGGGCGCTATATCATTTTTGGATAAAAAGACGTGCCAGTTTTAAGCGCAATATTTTCTCACAAAAAGATGCTCGACTATGCATATAATTGGTAGCTTTGGAAAGAAAACACTGACGTTTCCAGAACTGCAAAGATATTTTCTGTGCGTGCCCTAGAACGTGAGCTACAGGCAAAACCAAGATGAAACGGCATCCAGGAAATGAGCAGGATTTTTGAGGCTCAGTTTTCCATTGTCTCCTTATATGGCTGTGAATGCGAGAGGAGTGAGTCAGCCCTTTCTGTCGTTTTTCCCAAGGTGTCTGCAGCATTGTGACGTATTTGTAGGCATATCATTGGAAGATTGACCATAAGAGACCACATTTACACCTGCGCCGAAATTGGTGCGCAAACCTCAGCTGCAAGTATTTTTCCATGATTTCCATTTGAAGAATATGTGAAAAAACACCTTGAGGATTGATTCCAAACAACGTTTGCCATGTTTCGGCCGAAACAATTCAAAAGTTTGACGTTGTAGGTGACTGAATTTTCGGTTCGTTTGGTAGCCAAATGTGATGTACAAAACGGAGCGATTTCTCACACAAAGACAAAAACTGCACATTTGGTATGTAACTGAGAGTCTCCTCATTGAAAACATCCGATGCTCTTCAAAGGTAAATGATTTTATTTATTTGGTTATCTGGTTTTTGTGAAAATGTTGCGTGCTAAATGCTACTCAAAATGCTAAGCTAGCTTAGCATACTCTTACACAAATTAGTGAATTGCTATGGTTCAAAAGCATATTTTGAAAATCTGAGATGACAGTGTTGTTAAGAAAAGGCTAAGCTTGAGAGTAAGCGCATTATTTTCATTTTATTTGCGATTTTCAGAAATCGTTAACGTTGCGTTATGCTAATGAGCCTGAGGCTTTAGTCACGATCCCGGATCCGGGATGGGGAGTTTCAAGAAGTTAACCTCTTGAAAATCTTCATCAGATGACAGTCATATGACATGTTACACAGTACATTTGTTTTGTTCGATAATATGCATTTTATATCCATAAATCTCGGTTTACATTGACGCCATGTTCAGAAAATCCTCCAAAATATCCGGAGGAATTATAGAAAGCTACGCCAGATAACAGAAATACTCATCATAAACTTTGACTAAAGATACATGTTCTACATATAATTAAAGATACACTGGCTCTTAATGCAACCCCTGTGTCACGTTTTTTTAACGTTACGGAAAAAGCCTAACATTGCAATAATCTGAGACGGCTTTCAGACGTAACAATATTTCTCCACCATGTTGGAGTCAACAGAAATACAAAATGACAACATAAATATTCCCTTACCTTTGATCTTTCATCAGAATGTAGTGCAAGGAGTCCTAGTTCAACAATAAATCGTTTTGTTTCATAATGTTCAATTCTAGTGTCTAAGTAGCAGCATTTACTATCACTTTCAGCTCACATGCCCAAAAAATGACTTCTGGTCTAGGATAACTTTGCATGAAAACTTCCAAAAGACATATTACAGGTCGAAGAAACTGGTCAAACTAAGTGCAGAATCAATCTTCAGGATGTTATAATCATATATATCAAATAACATTCCAACCAGATCATTCGTTTTCATCTGGGGCTGATTGGAACAGCCGTAGCACTCAAAGACAAATGCGCCACAACAAAATGGCATTCTCTTGCGACACCGACTACTTTCCTTCCCATTAGGTCAAAGTTCACAGCAAATGCTCCATTACACTTTCTACTGAATGAGGACATCTAGTGGAAGACGTAGGAAGTGTTTCCAGATCCATAACTTGTTGGGAAGGGAGGGGGCGATGACGTCAAAGTTGCCCCAACTTTCAGGATTTCAAAACTTGTTTGGAAGATTGCCTGCCCTGTGAGTTCTGTTATACTCACAGACATAATTCAAACGGGTTTAGAAACTTCAGAGTGTTTTCTATCCAATATTAATAATAATAATAATATGCATATATTAGCAATTTAGGACAGATTTTGATGCAGTTCACTATGGGCACACAATTCAGCCAAAGTGGAAATACTGCCCCCTATCTCTAACTGGTTTTAAAGAAGAAGTTACAGGTCTGTGAGAGCCAGAAATCTTGCTTGTTTGTAGGTGACCAAATACTTCTTTTCTACCATAATTTGCAAATAAATTCATTAAAAATCCTACAATGTGATTTTCTGGAATTTTTTCTCTCATTTTTTCTCATTTTGTCTGTCATAGTTGAAGTGTACCTATGATGAAAATTGCAGGCCTCTCATCTTTTTAAGTGGGAGAACTTGCACAATTGGTGGCTGATTAAATGTTTTCCCCCACTGTCGGTAGTGTTCTAAGCAATTGGAAAATATGAATTGGGTGTAGAGCCACTTAGGCAACAGAAGAAGGTCCGAAAAAGAGAGCTACTAAGGAGGAAGAATTAGGTAGCCAGGAGCAGACAGAGAGGACTCCCACGTATCCCACAGAGACTTCACCTAAACCCAAATTATACCCCTCCCTGGCAGACCAGGGGGAGAGGGAAAATCCAGACGACGAGGTGGTGGTGAAACGTAATGAAACGGAGGCAGCCGCATCAGGTGCCGCCCGTCCTGTACTCCCTCCCCCATATGCTGGTCCTCAGGGAGCTGAGGGAGGAAGAGGCACAGAAAGGAGGAGAGGATTTAGCAACCTTAATGAGAAAGTGGATAGAGGTAGAAAAGGGTGGAGGTGAGAAAAGACAAAGAACTCTGAATAGAGAAGACAGAGAGGGACCTACATGTTACAACTGTAGCAAGCCAGGACATTTTGCCCTGGAGTGTAAGGCTCCCCGTAAACATTGTGACTGAGTAGGACACAACCACTGTTGGTATGTTTTTGCTGGAAATATATTGTTGTTAGTGTTTAAGATATAAACTGAACGTTTTAATAGCTTGTTTAGGTTCAATTGAGAGACTAATTAATTCAAAAAAGTAGCGAAGCGAATTTCGATGCAAGACGGTGTCTTGCCTAAATGGTCTGCTGGAATAACCTATTGAGAATGGAGTCGTATTTAAATTACTGAATCATAGAAGAGACAATTACCTAAATCGAATGAATTCTAAATAATAGCAGAGAGATAATTGCGATAGACTTATGCCCATCAAAATGTGTTTTTTATTCTTATGGATTGACTGATGTAGGATAAAAGTTCTGTGATAGTTTCTGGTTATTGATTCTTGGTCTGATTGTTTAGGTAACACCAGTGAATTGGAACAGAAAGTTCATGTATTCTAACATTATAATCTGTTTCCATTACGTGGAACAATGTCAGGTCAGTAAAGTGAATTGCAGGTTGAGTTAGCTTTATTTTAAAGGGACAGTGCATATTAATCATAGTTGTGTGTGTCTAATTGCAGGGTATTCCTATCAAGCATTTTGAGAGACTGTTTGCAGACAGGCTGAATGGGTTTTAAGGTTGCAAAGCAAGCTTGGGCTGAACTCGTCAAGTAGTTTGAGGAGATTTCCAAGTTTCCTAGAGACATGATATCTTAAAGGGGTTCACACACATATGGAATATTAGAAGTTTTATTTTCTGAGTGTTAATTAAACACGTGAATTATTTAGATAAAGGGAATGTTCTGGGAACCTGGGATACAACATGTAGAAAATGTTTGGTTTTTCTTTCATTTGTCTAATATAGTAAGAAACACAACTGTGAAAGGGTTGTATGACTTTTGACCTCTATCATGGCTTTCCTTTGTGGTCTGATCAGCCTCATGGGAGGGCCATTTTGGATAATGAATTTAAGGTAATTTGTAATACTGATTTCAAGGTAATTTGTGTAATTGATAATTATGAACGAGTTTATAGTTCTTTGACATATTTGTAATTTGAACCAATGAGAAGAAAGAAATGGCATAGCCTTGTATTAATGGTAGACTTATGTTAAGTATTTAGAACCTAATCCAAGCCAACAGGACAGGGATATATGACATCTGTGGTGATTCAGGATCATTGAGAGCATCAGGATAACCTTAATCAAACTATGTAATAACCTTAGAGATTACCACCATAGATAGGTGATTTTTCTAAAATCCATGAGTTCAGACAGTGAGACATTTAGTCAATATTTGGAAACAACCCATATTTGATACTGACTGTTATAAGAAAGAGCGACAGACAGATAGAAGGAAGGGCAGACGGAGAAGCCCTCCCCACACTGCTGAGACCTTGATGTTTGGGGAGTAGCATGAGGAGAGAAGATAGAAGTGACACAGAATGGGTAGATAATAACAGTTACTGAGTGGAGACAAAAGGGAAATGAAAGCTTAGTTGGTTTCAGGAACTAAGGTGTTAGACACTGAACCATTGCCCAGAAATTATTCTGCACAACAGGCCGAAATTGTAGCATTGACTAGTGCCTGCCAAATAAGAAAGGAGAGAAAGGTGACTATTTACACAGACAAGCACATAGGCATTTAAACCCATACAAAGCAGCACAGATAAATCTTAAAGAAGATAAGACACTTGACAGAGAATTGCTACAGGATAGCCAAGAACGAACGCCCCAGGGAGAATTGGATATGTGGAAAATGAAAGGGACGATCCTACAAGATAATGTCAGACATAAGGATAATTTACTAATCTTACCTAAGTCATTGTTTAGATATGCGGCAATATTGACACATGGGCAGAGCCATGTATCAACAGGGGGGGATAGGTTAGGACACACTTTGTGGCCTATTGGATAGTAAACAAAAACAATAAAAAAAAAAAAGATAAATATAGCAAAATGGGTAGAAGCATTCCCAAAGTACTTGGCAGACACGATTATGGTAACTAAAATATTAGGTCAAGATATTATCCCTAGAGTTGGTGTACTAGGATCTATTTCTTTAAATAATGGATGCCATTCTAGCTAATCAGGTACAACAAATAGAATGCCAGAGTTAGGGACCAGAACAAGTAGACATAGAAGTTGAAGATATACTAGCAGAACACATGAGAAGACTGTTTGTTAACCAAACCTGTATGTCCAAGATTTTGTGTCCAACAGGTGAATTACATGAGAAGGTGATTCACTCAATCCAACCAGAAGACTGGGTGTGGATCCAGTCCCTGAGGAGAATATTTGGGAAGCAGCCCCGTTGGGAAGACCCATACCAGATTCTGTTAAACAGAATAGCTGAGAGAGTCACTTGGGTCACGTTACCCACTGCAATGAGGTATGTACACATATAAGCACTGCTGATCATACACAGAGTTAGGAGAAGAACCGAGTACCAACAGGGTCCGGGGGTTACCTCCTTAACAAAGATTTCCTATCCCGACGGTTCATCACTGTGGGTGATCCTAGAGGTGTGAGTATAGGGTGGTACCTAGCAGACAGACTAAGGACAGGAGAGAGTTGGCAGTTTTTGGGAAGAGTAGTGGCTCTGAGCTGCATCACAGTCTTGGTAACCTTTCTGATACATCCAGATCCACCACCTTTCGCTACTAATTATAGGACACCATTGTCTTTGATAAGAAGTAATAGATAAACTATATAATACACTGATGAGTGACTTACAGAATAAGGAGTCAAAGAAGATCCATATGTAGGATTTAAGGTAAACATTAAACAATTCCCTAGGAAAGCACATAACTTTATAGGGATTGGGTTGGTCAGATTGAAGTACTCGGCTGACACACCTCGGTTCACTTTAAAGTAATTTAAATGTTGAAAGGTAATGATGAAATAATTCCACTCTGAAACCTTATAACTGCATGAAATTGATTAGAATCATACATTTATTAACTGATGGGTTTGTTGAGGTTAAGTCAATAAAATTATATATCTGTACAATATATTTGTATAGTATCTTAAACACATATATCTATACAATAGATTTTTATAGTATCTTAAACACAGACTGTCTGAGCAAAATTCAGTGCCAACCTTGATAGGGGCCTCAGATTTGGGAGAGGGCAGGGAGTACTTCTCACGGCCTCCCTAATCTTGGGGGAGGACAGGGAGTGCTTCCCACCGTCTCCCTAATCTTTGTTGGCTGGGTAGTGATACAGTATGTGCGTAGGATACCTACTGTTTGTGTGTGAATGTAAGTGCATAAGGAGCCAGTATAAAATTAATGGTTTTGTACAACGGACTTGCGCTCTCGTGAATAAACGTTTTGACTATCATAGCTGGGCCTTCATCTGTTTCATTCAACCAGTATCTTACAAATCCTGGGTTGCAGATTGAGTAGTTTAATTGAATTGGTTTATGAACATTGAGAACATAATTCTCATAACACTGACTTTGTGAAAATCAATATTTGTGTCATTCTCAAAACATTTGGCCACGACTGTACAGTATACAGTGTTTTGACTGGGAATGGTAAAATTATCATATGTGCAGACTGAGCTTGTGTATGTAATATACACTGAGTGTACAAAACATTAAGGACACCTTCCTAACATTGAAGGTGGATTCACCTGGTCAATCTGTGTCATGGAAAAAGCAGGTGTCCTTAATGTTTTGTCCATTCAGTGTATATGCATGCCTGTGTGTGCGTGTTTATTTTTGCACTATTATGTGTGCATACGTTGTTGTGAGAGCCTTTAAAATGGGACTGGGCCTCTAGTGGGTTTGTCTCATTCATTAGCCAGATAATATTCTCACGGTGAGCCCATGCTCTCATTGATTTTTGCCTTTTAACTGCTCTGCCCCCACTCAATTTATACACACTTTATATGGCCTAACTGAACTGAATCAGAGAGCGAGAGAGAGAGAGAACAGGAAATGGGCATTGGGGAAATAGGCAATAACATTTTGATTTAGCTGAAGATACAGTGAAGAAATGGATATGTAGTAAAAAAAATGTTTTGAGGAACTATTGATGCAAGGAGAGGGGAGATGGAGAGAGAGAGAGAGAAAGGAAGCGTAAAAAGGAGGGAGGGAGAGAAGAGGAGAGAGTAAATAATAACAATAGTGTAAACAATAAAAGGAGAATCCATTACTAAATACAAATCCTAACATAAAAACATGGTAGTAAAAAATCAGTTTTAGAAATATGATAAGTGGATGCTAGAGAGGGAAAAGAAGATAAATAATCGTAAAGGAGAATAAGTGTAGCTAGAAGCATAAAAAAAGAGAGAGGGGGGGAGAAAGAAGCATAAAAGAGGAGAATCTCTGAGGCCTTCCCTGGTGTCTTGTCAAGTGAAACGCTTTTTATTCCATGTGCCGCTGCCAGAAAGAGCAAGACACCAATCCTCTGCAGTGATGGACACACACACGTATACACACACACACGTATACACACACCCACATCCTAGCATGAAAACCTGATCCACAGACCTAGGCCCTGACTTGACCTGTATTCTTCTGACACTCCACCTACTGTAACACAGCTATTACCTTAAACCTATTCTTCTCCCTCACTTAATTTCTCTCTCTTTTCTCTCCCATTCTCCCCTCCACTCACTCTTCTCCTCTAACCTTCAAAGTTCAGTGGAGGAAGAGGAAAAGAGGAAGCAGAGGCGAGGGGAGGATAAGGAGGTAGGCAGGGTACTACAGGGTCACAGTGGTGATTTGAGGTCAGGGGTATGAGATGGGCTGACAGGGGCCAGGGCTTGTTGAGGGAGAGCGGGGGAGAAGTTTGGGGGAGTGACAGGCGGTGACACACAGCGTAACCTTTAGACTGGAGCCACAGGAGCATGATGGCTCGACTCCAAGGTAACAGAGAGGTAGAAGGATAGAGGGCGGAAGAGAGAGAGATGGAGAGAAAGAGAGGGGGGGATGTTCCTGTGGGGGTACGCCTCCACACGCTTGTGTCACCTCTCTGTGTCCCTAGTGTGTTAACTAGCCAGAAAGCACAATGTGGAGAGAGGGAGGGATATACACAGTGTAAAAAACAATAGGAACATATTGAGTTGTCCCCACCCCTTCCCCCCACCCGCATTTTGCACTGAGAACAGACTCAAGTCGTTGGGGCATGGACTCTACAAGGTGTCAAAAGCGTTCCACAGGTTGGATGTCCTTTGCGTGGTGGACCATTCTTGATACAAACGGGATACTGTTGAGTGTTAAAAAAAATAGCAGCGTTGCCGTTCTTGACACACTAAACCGGTGTGCCTAGCACCTACTACGATAGCCACTTTAAGGCACTTAAATATTTTGTCTAGCCCATTCACCCTCTGAATGTCACACATGCATAATCTGTCTCAAATGGCTCAAGGCTTAAAAATACTTATTTAACCTGTCTACTCCCCTTCATCTGCACTGATTTGAAGTGGATTTAAAAACCTGTTGGAGATCGAGCTACTTTTTTCAACATTCTGTTAAAAATTGTGCAACATTTCAACGTCCTGCTACTCATGCCAGGAATATAGTATATGCATATGATTAGTATGTGTGCATAGAAAACACACTGAAGTTTCTATAACTGGTTCAATGGTGTCTGTGACTATAACAGAACGAGTTCCGTGGTGAAAATCCCAAGAAAACCTGATCACGAAATCGACAAAAAAAAATCCATCCGCCAGTCTTTGTATTGTCTATGGCTTGCCATAAATGATGGAACTGTGGTTGCAATTCCTACAGCTTCCAGATGATGTCGCCAGTGTTGTGATTACCAGGGCACTTTATCCTTGGTCAGATTAGTCAATTGCATATCCGGTCTTCAGGTGCGCAACTGAAAAAAATGTCAGTGAGGAAATGGACTTCGTTTTGAAACTTCTAGCTATTCAATACAGATCTCTCCGTGATCAATTTGATCGTTTATTAACGTTTACTAATACCTAAACTTGGATTACAGAAGTAGGTTGAAGTGTTTTGTCAAAGTTTATAGGCAACTTTATGAATTTTATAAAATGACGTCACGTTCGGAAACGTGACTTTTCCATGGATTTCTCGGTGTTCATAAATGGACATTTTGGGTATATATGGACCGATTTAATCGAAAAAATGACCCAATTGTGATGTTTATGGGACATATAGAAGTGCCAACAAAGAAGCTTGTCTGTTATGATAACTAGGAGTGATGGGTGGAATCAGGCGCAGAGAGCAGGGTTCAGTCTTTTGTCAAATTTATTCCCCAGCGCAACAAAAACGGTTACGCCAACACACAGGGCGTATATAAGTTGCCAGTCCAAACAATAGGACAGAAATAGTCCGGCGAGTAAGGATATGAACAAAATAACACCATCCAACACAGAGTAACAAAAAACAAGCCTGCACAAATACCCACGGGCCTAGTGCCCTTAAATAACCTACAAACAAACCCTAATACAAAACAGATGTACCCAATTACCCAATAACCAAAACAAACGGAAAGGAAATCGATGGCAGCTAATAGGCCGGCGACGACAACCGCCGAGCCCCGCCCGAACAGGAAGAGGCACCATCCTCGGCGAGGATCGTGACATCGTCAAAGGTAATGAATGTTTTATATTTTATTTCTGCGTTTTGGGTAGCGCCGGCTATGCTAATTTCTTTGTTTACGCCCCCTTTGTGTGTTTCTGGGGGCTGCATGCTATCAGATAATAGCTTATCATGCTTTCGCCGAAAAGCATTTTACAAATCTGACATGTTGGCTATATTCGCAACGAGTGTGGCTTAAATTGAGTACCCTGCATGTGAATTTTAATGAAAGTTTGAGTTGTATCGAGTACAATTAGTTGGCGCTCTGGAATTTCCGCTGATTTGGTTCCTGTACAGGTACATAATCCTGAAGAAGTAACAAGTGACATAAATAAGGGATCATACTGTAGCTTTCAACTATTCAGTCTATTACATGGAAAGAGCAGGTATTCTTAAATGTTTTGTATACCCAGTGTATATATGATGGTGTGTATGGACAGTATACTGTATATAGGATGAGCCATGACTAGAACAGTATATACATATAAAGAGGGTCAAATGTTTTGTACACTCCGTGTAGACTGTTCGTGCTGTCGCTCTCTGTCTTAATGAGAGTATTTATCTACAGAGCTGACATTTGTGTACATTTATTGCGTGGTTGTGTGTGTGTGTAATCAGTCCATCAGTGTAATATATGGCTGTAGTATCAGTGTCTGTGTGTCTTTTAACATCTCCATGGCTTAATTAATTAGGCAGAGTCTTAATGATTCCTCTTGTCCAGCGGCGCTGCTTGTAATTACAGTCTCTGTAGGAAAAAACATGTCTGACATATCACACACACACACATAATTACTTTTAGCAACTATTTCCTAATTAGGATTTCCAGCCTGTCAATCAAAGTTGTGTGAATAATTCATAGTTATTGGAGAAAAGCTGGACTGGGAGGAGGGTGTGTCCAGCTCAAGTCCCTGGTGTGAGTTTTTAAGCATACAGAAGTCACAGAGGTCTCTCTGTCAATACTGTCAGCCTAACATCTCCTGTCCGTTCTCATTGACAAAGCAAATACACTAACACACAGACTCACACACGCACACAGACACACATGCACACAGATGCCACACACACAAACGCCTGCTCATGCATGGGTGGTTTGGCCGTCTGCTAATTCTGGCAAATACCAGAAGGGCCACATCATCTTTTATTGGGGAGCACTGGTGGAAATTGACAACAACAAAAAATAAGTAAAATATTTTTTTTCTTTAAATGTAACCTTTTATTTAACTAGGCAAGTCAGTTAAGAACAAATTCTTATTGACAATGACGGCTCACCCCAGCCAAACCCTAACCCGGACGACGCTGGGCCAATTGTGTGCCACTATATGGGACTCCCAATCACGGCCAGTTATGATACAGCTGGAATCAAACCAAGGTCTGTAGTGACGCCTCTAGTACCGAGATGCAGTGCCTTAGACCTCTGCGCCACTCGGGAGCCCATGATTATATACAGTGCATTCAGAAAGTATTCAGACCCCTTGACTTTTTCCACATTTTGTTATGTTTCCCTGTCAATCTACACACAATACCCCATAATGACGAGGCAAAAACAAGTATTTTTATTTTGGCACATTTATTAAAAATAAGAAACAGAAATACATTATTTATATAAGTATATAGGCCCTTTGCTATGAGACTTGAAATTGAACTCAGGTCTATCCTGTTTCCATTGATCATCCTTGAGATGTTTTTACAACTTGATTGGGCATGATTTGGAAAGGCACACACCTGTCTATAAGGTCCCACAGTTGACGGTGCATGTCAGAGCAAAAACCAAGCCATGAGGTCGAAGGAATTGTCCGTAGAGCTCCGAGACAGGATTGTGTCGAGGCACAGATCTGGGGAAGGGTACCAAAACATTCATGCAGCATTGAAGGTCCCCAAGAATACAGTGGACTCCATCATTCTTAAATGGAAGAAGTTTAGGATCACTAAGACTCTTCCTAGAGCTGGCTGCCCAGCCAAACTGAGCAATCGGGGGAGAAAGGCCTTGGTCAGGTAGGTGACCAAGAACCCAATGGTCACTCTGACAGAGCTCCAGTACTCCTCTGTGCAGATGGGAGAACCTTCCAGGAGGACAAAGATCTCTGCAGCACTCCACCAGTCAAGCCTTTATGGTAGAGTGGCCAGACGGAAGCCACTCCTCAGTAAAAGGCACATGACCGCCCACTTGGAGTTTGCCAAAAGGCACCTAAAGACTGACCATGAGAAACCAGATTCTCTGGTCTGATGAAACTAAGGCTGAACTCTTTGACAGGAATGCCAAGTGTCACATCTGGAGGAAACTTGGCACCATCCCTACAGTGAAGCATGGTGGTGGCAGCATCATGCTGTGGGGATGTTTTACAGCGGCAGGGGCTGGGAGACTAGTCAACCAGCTCTGCAGCACTCCAGCAATCAGGCCTTGATGGTAGTGGCCAGACGGAACCCACTCAGTTTTTATGACTTTTGCGCAATTTCTCTGTTGTCATATTAATCCACATTGGTCATGTGGCTGACCAGTGTGCAACGACCGGCCCCCATACCAAAATGGGACAGATATGAAATGTTTTTATTTGCTGAGCTACTTGTATAGCCTAACAAGTCGTTAGATTGGCTTTTATAACACATAGGTAAGGTAATGGCCATCTACTAGACATGTATACAGTTGTTTTAAAATTAAACACAAGTCATCATGTATTACAATAAAAGGTCAATCCGGGGACTGCCTGTGTATTTTAATAGTTTTGTCAATCTCTATTTGCTTCTGAATCTGTCTCCTCAGTCCGGTGAATGGGTTTATGAGCTGTAGTAATGAGTGACTCTGATGTTAGATTACATGACAGAGCCACTGGAGGCTGGAAAGTCCCGCCTGTCTCCGGTGTATTTCATTCCCTGAAAGGCTGTCACAAAATATATGCTTATGTAACTGATGTGAAATAGCTAGCTAGTTAGCGGTGGTGCGCACTAAATAGAGTTTCAATCGGTGACGTCATTTTCTCTGAGATTTTGAAGTTGTGGTTTCCCTTGCTCTGCAAGGGCCGCGGCTTTTTGTAGCGATGAGTAACGGTGCTTCGTGGGTGACTGTTGATGTCTCGGTTCGCGCCCGGGTATGGGCGAGGGGACGGTCTAAAGTTATACTGTTACACTTATGCGGTGTAGCCGGTGCTATACTGCACCGCTGTAACTCTGCGTTGTGTGTGGTTGATTGAGACTATAAACGTGGACTTTGGAGATCAGGTAGTTTTAATCAAGCAGAAGTGACTCTGCATCCAAAAGGAAATAAAACATTTGTAGAGCACATATGTTCTGAGAATCGTCGCCTCTTTCTCTCTCAGTGCATCAAAATGATTTTCGAATATAAAAATTAATACACTCTCTCCTTATTATACATACCCTATTTTACATAGATAAAACCACATACCTGCATCCAAAAGGAAATAAAACATTTGTAGAGCACATGTGTTTTGAGAATCGTCGCCTCTTTCTACAACAGATGCACAATAGGAGGGACTGGGATCATTCGAGGAGCTAGCCATCGTTCACACATACAATAGCCTGCTAATACCTTAGCTAGCTATTAACCACATGTTGAATTCATAATGTTGATATCATCCTAAAAAGTACAATTACAAGTGCATCTTAACAATACCATCCACTTATGAGTAACCTCTAAATATACATCATTATTCATGAACAAAACACTGTGTGTATGACTTTGTACTTAAAAGAATCAAACTTTTCTGAAGACAGAAAAAGCGTGCATACCTCTCTCAGTGCATCAAAATGATTTCAGCACGAGCACGCTGGGCAAAACATAAGTACACACTCCCCTTCTCCCAGGATGCATAACAAATCAACACAACATATTGATTATATGAACCTGGTGAAATTCACATAGTACTTTAACGACTGTTACACGCGCGGCACTGTCAAACGAAGCACCACACTGTAAATATATCTGCACCCACATATGCTAGTCCCGGCCTCATTCTATGACAAACACTAATTTTATTGAATTCAATAAATTTCCCAGTTTATGCTTCAAAACCAACTTTGTAAGAGGTTTTAAAAATAGGTTATGTTTGACTCAAAATTATATGACGTACAGTAAGGCATTGTTTGCAGAATAGATGGATGCAGCCAATGCATGATTAATATAATTAATCAATACATTTCTTGGCAGTCCAAAAAATACTGCTATCAGGTTGTAAATCACACCTGGCCTGGTACATTGTTTGCTGCCTCCACCAATTTAGGATGCACTTTCATTTTCAATGGCTCAATATTGCTAGCGCATTTATTTATGTAGCTATTTACTTAGCAAGCTAAAACCATGGAACCTAACATTAGCTAGCATGTTGGGAGGATGTCATGTCATTGGAGGAGAGGGTGAGTGACCGACCGATTTTTATTTTAATTTTATTATTATTATTATTTTCCCCTCATAGTTTTTTAGTGGCTAAAGCGAGAGATGCAGGTGTCATTTGGTTAGCTAGCAAGAAATGTGAATCACTTTGCTAGCTAGCAAGCTAGCTATGCTGAACATGAACGACTGTTATCCAGTTAGCATGTCTCTTGCGTTAGTAAATTCACTCTGGTTATCTACTCCGCTATGAATTTACGAACACACAACACCCACTGAATATGACCAGTGTCTATAAACATTGGCAAAAAAAAGTAATACATTTTTTGCAAGCAACACAGTTAGTCACTAACGCTCTAGATAACATGTAAACAGCCTAACCAGCTCTGCTATAGCGAGTAAAATTGTCAGAGTGAGATGTTCTCTCATTTGTTTCTGGAAGTAGCTAGCAAGAATAATTTAAGCCAGTTAGTTGGGTGCTGGACTGCCGTTGTGAGGAACGCTTGGTCCAACCCTACTCCTCGGCCAGAACTTTCAGTGTCAATGGTGCAGTGTGCGCTCTGAGACACTTTGAATTTACGACAATCTGACAACGCTCTGAATTTATGAATGACCTAGAGAGCTTTTTTTTACACACTGGAGGCAATTTACAACGCACACTTAGTTGTCAATCAAATGTATTTGGTATCGATCAAATGGGAAGGCAGGCAAGCTGCAGGAGGAGGAGCAGGCTACTGTTCCCCATTGTTTAGCAGTGCACTTTTTGAAGCCAACTAGCTGAAAGAGTTTGAAAGGTGTTATCTAATGTTCCTTCATTAGATTTTAGCTCAACTCGCTCTGGCTAGCGTTAGTTGTTAATCTTGTTGTTGTTGATGTGCATAACTGAGTGAGAGATACTACATTTTCATGGTTTGACCAATAGGACTGTAAAGTTCCCAAATGTAAGAGGACAATTGATTTTGTGGATTTCCGCGAATGCGATCCAATGATTTAAAGTATTGCTACTGACTGCAAATACAAAGTCCAGTTCAAAGTGAATGATGCCAGGTCCATGTGGCTTATTTGCATAAAGGCCTATTGTTGCTTTGATTGGCTATTGCGCACCAGTCTGCTTAGACTCCGGTTCTGGACAGACAATATGTTTTTGTTTGGTTTTAGTTACTGCACAGTCTATTAATTGTCCAAACGTATGGCCGCTTTCCCACTTTATATTGCTATAGAATTTTCACAAATGCCTTACTCTACATAATTCCCGTACATTCTATGAATTTAAGAAAATGATCATATCTAAGTGCTCGCTTGTCTGAAAATTTTTAAAACGTGCCATATTCTTCCAGGGGGTGTATATGAACCGATTTTTATTCAGATTTCATGTTGCTAAAACGCTGTCAGTTCCACTTTAATGTAGCCATTGGTGGTATTATAAAGCCAAAACATTAAGTAACTAACAAATTCTCTCTCTCCTTGTCTTTCTGTTTTCTTCTATTGAATTATATGTAGCAAACACTTAGCTAAGTGGCCAGGGCAGAGCACATGCCATGCACTAATTTGAAATGTGTAGTTAGGCTGTTACAGGGTATTATACTGTATAAGCCAATGGTGATGGCTCAAGCATATATTCAGTGATATTCTTCTTTGTGCAATATATTGTATGTGCTTATTCATTCACAACTAGGATAGGGTAGTAAGTTTTAAGTTCCCCGGCATACACATCACAGACAAACTGAATTGGTCCACCCACACAGACAGCATCGTGAAGAAGGCGCAGCAGCGCCTCTTCAACCTCAGGAGGCTGAAGAAATTTGGCTTGTCACCAAAAGCACTCACAAACTTCTACAGATGCACAATCGAGAGCATCCTGGCGGGCTGTATCACCGCCTGGTACGGCAACTGCTCTGCCCACAACCGTAAGGCTCTCCAGAGGGTAGTGAGGTCTACACAACACATCACCGGGGGCAAACTACCTGCCCTCCAGGACACCTACACCACCCGATGTTACAGGAAGGCCATAAAGATCATCAAGGACAACAACCACCCGAGCCACTGCCTGTTCACCCCGATATCATCCAGAAGGCGAGGTCAGTACAGGTGCATCAAAGCTGGGACCGAGAGACTGAAGAAGCTGTTTTCTCAAGGCCATCAGACTGTTAAACAGCCACCACTAACATTGAGTGGCTGCTGTCAACACACTGACTCAACTCCAGCCACTTTAATAATGGGAATTGATGGGAATGATGTAAAATATATCACTAGCCACTTTAAACAATGCTACCTAATATAATGTTTACATATCCTACATTATTCATCTCATATGTATATGTATATACTGTACTCTATATCATCTACTGCATCTTTATGTAATACATGTATCACTAGCCACTTTAACTATGCCACTTTGTTTACATACTCATCTCATATGTATATATTGTACTCAATACCATCTACTGTATCTTGCCTATGCTGCTCTGTATCATCACTCATTCATATATCTTTATGTACATATTCTTTATCCCCTTACACTTGTGTGTATAAGACAGTAGTTTTGGAATTGTTAGTTAGATTACTTGTTGGTTATTACTGCATTGTCGGAACTAGAAGCACAAGCATTTCGCTACACTCGCATTAACATCTGCTAACCATGTGTATGTGACAAATAAAATTGGATTTGATTTGATTTGAGGTAACAACTTATTTTAAGGGTCCATAATAAACCATATATAAGGCATTTATAAATTGTGTGTTCAACATTTATTAATCATTACTCCCACATTGATAAATATTTTAATAATCATTAGTAGTATTTTTGCAGTCCCTAATCTAAAGTGAGTGCTATTTATACTTTATAAATGTTTTGAATGACCACTGTAATCACAGAAAGATGATAATGCCATTGGTAGACATTCCTGCACACAACACAGGATGTTTAAGGAAATATATAACATGTGGGAATAACTAGCTTACTAACATTTACAATGTGGGAGTAATGATTAATAAATGCCCAAACTGTTTGGTAATGTCTTTATAAATACCTTATAAATGGTTTATTATGGACCCTCAAAGTGTTACCCTAGGATGTTGCTGGGCCCAGCACAGGCAGTGGGGTCTCCTGGTCGTCTGTTCCCAGTGATGCTAGGCTTACAGCTCAGCTGCTGCTGCGGCAGTCAAGTGTAGTTTACATAGGGAAAATGGAGAGAGAGAGAGACAGAGAGAGACGCTGATACGTACTGCCAGTTTATTGATATTTTGACTCTATAATATATATGTAATAGTACTTAATCCTTAGGATAGGGTTATGTATGACAGCCAGGCACTTATATTTGCAATATAAGTAGTTATGCTTTCATAAGGTATTGGTCATCTATTAGGCATTTATTGTCATTTTTCTTCTTTATCTTATGTGTTTATTCATTCACAACTATGATATTGTTGGGCTCAGCACAGGCAGTGTGGTCTTCCGGTACCAGTTTTGTGGGAAAGGATGCTTAGCAGAGACACTGCCAGTTCCTTAATATGTTGGCTCTATATGTCACTTAGGACAGACAGACAGACAGACAGACAGACAGACAGACAGACAGACAGACAGACAGACAGACAGACAGACAGACAGACAGACAGACACAGACAGACACAGACAGACAGACAGACAGACAGACAGACAGACAGACAGACAGACAGACAGACAGACAGACAGACAGACAGACAGACAGACGAGACGAGAACAAGGAGAAACACAGACAGTGTCAGAGAAACAGCACGTGCGGGGATGTGGGCTTGTGTGGCTAAAATGCACAAAGTGCACACACACTTTGGGCCTGTGACTATGACAGGCAGTGTTGTCTGCATCTTCTCTGAGTCATGGGAAGGGAATGGAGAGGAATGCTAAGGATCCAAGAGAAGCCAAGCATACAATTTCATTCTGGGAGGGGGGAGGGAAAAGGAGGGGTACGTTTATAACAAACTCTCTTTCTTTTCTTCTCTTCTTCCTTTCTCCTCGCCATTCTCTCTGTCTGCAGAGACCTTGTGTGTGTCAGCCAGGCAGTAGAGCATCCCATCTGTTTCTTTCTTCCTTATCAAACCATCTTTATTTTTTCCCTTTCCACACCCCTGTCTTTCACTCTCTCTCTCTGCTCTCTTCTGTCTCACTCTTTTTATTCTCTCTCTGAACCAGTTTTCTGTCTCTGGGCGTCCTTGGTTGCATTATTTGAGAGTTTAACAGCTCTGCATGCTTCCGTCCCCAAACGTTGAGGGGGAGAGAAAGGCAGAGAGAAGTTATAGAGGTGTACAGTTTGGAAGAGAGAGAGAGGAGAAATGGAGTTAGGGTTGGTATAATTGGCTCAAAGAGATGGTCCTAATAAGGAAGAGAGAACGATGTGGAGAATTCCAATGAGAGGGAGAAGAGGGCTAGAGAAAGAGGGGGGAGGGGTGAGTAAGTTGGAGAGAAAGGTGAAGGAAAAAGTGGCAGTGAATGGCTACAAGTTAGATGGAAACAAAATGTCTGCGAGAGAGGGATGGGATAAGATTGAAGCAAAGCTGTAGCCTAGAAGACTAGAGAGAAGGATAGAAATGGGAGGTGGATATAGACGATCGGTGAGACAGAGAGAGAAATACGAAGAGAGAGAGAGAGAGATGAGTCAGTCCTGGTGAGTGTGTCCATTTGTTTACAAGTTCTCCTACCGCAGGTGTCAGCAGAAGAAGAAAGAGGAAGAGAGAAAGAGGGAGAGAGAGACATGGAGGGAAAAGGCAATTACCCGGGCCAGTTTGGAGCGTTTTGTTTTGTTTGTGGAAGCAGCATTGTGTGGCTGGCCACTAACGAGGCCCACAGAGCTCGTTAATAATGAATTGGGGAGAAGGTGACGAAAAGAGGAGAGGAGGGGGGCAGGGTGCTGTCTCAATGGAGACTGTTGACATTCTCTCTGATAGGCCCACAGACTGAATATGGTACCACAGTGTTGATGTTTGATATGAATCTGAGCATACACACATTCATACAAACATACAGTTGAAGTCGGAAGTTTACGTACACCTCAGCATGCAGACACACACACACAGCTTTTTGCAGAGCATATTGCACTCAGATTTTAGTTAACCTATTATAAAATGTATCTTACCTGTAGGTGCCTATTCCTTTCACCCTCTGTCCCTTCATCTCACACTCCTCCCATCCTATCCCCCTGTCATTCCTTCCCTCATTCCATCTGTCTCATGCTGTGGGGCTGAGAGGAGAGAGGGGGAATTTGGGCTGGATTTGCTACTCTGGATCTGATGAGACAGCTGACAGCCGTGATAAGGATATCCATTCCCACTCACTCTCACCATTCCATATCCTACAGTATATTATGATATAGGTACAGTTGAAGTCGGAAGTTTACATACACAAGGTTGGAGTAATTAAACTCATTTTCTTAAACACTCCACAAATTTCTTGTTAACAAACTATAGTTTTGGCAAGTCGGTTAGGACATCTACTTTGTACATGACACAAGTAATTTTTCCAACAATTGTTTACAGACAGATTATAACACTTATAATTCACTGTATCGGGCCTCCCGGGTGGCGCAGTAGTTAAGGGCGCTGTACTGCAGCGCCAGCTGTGCCACCAGAGACTCTGGGTTCGCGCCCAGGCTCTGGCAACCGGCCGCAACCGGGAGGTCCAATTGGCATAGCGTCGGGTTAGGGAGGGCTTGGCCGGTAGGGATATCCTTGTCTCATCACGCATCAGCGACTCCTGTGGCGGGCCGGGCTAACCAAGGTTGCCAGGTGCACGGTGTTTCCTCCGACACATTGGTGCGGCTGGCTTCCGGGTTGGATGCGCACTGTGGACGCATGACGCATGACTTTCAACCTTTGTCTCTCCCGAGCCCGTACGGGAGTTGTGGAGTAGCTACTAAATCAATTGGATACCACGAAATTGGGGAGAAAAAGAGGTAAAAATGTAAAAAATGTTTAAAAAAATAATTCACTGTATCACAATTCCCAGTGGGTCGGAAGTTTACATACACTAAGTTGACTGTGCCTTTAAACAGCTTGGAAAATTCCAGAAAATGATGTCATGGCTTCAGAAATTCCGATAGGCTATTTGAGTCAATTGGAGGTGTACCTGTGGACGTATTTCAAGGCCTACCGTCAAACTCAGTGCCTCTTTGCTTGACATCATTGGAAAATCAAAATAAAAAATAAAAATAAATTGTAGACCTCCACAAGTCTGGTTCATCCTTGGGAGCAATTTCCAAACGCCACATTCATCTGTACAAACAATGGGACCACGCAGCCGTCATACCGCTCAGGAAGGAGACGCGTTCTGTCTCCTAGAGATGAACGTACTTTGGTACAAAAAGTGCAAATCAATCCCAGAACAACAGCAAAGGTCCTCGTGAAGATCCTGGAGGAAACAGGTACAAAACTATCTATATCCACAGTAAAACGAGTCCTATAATGAGATAACCTGAAAGGCTGCTCAGCAAAGAAGAAGCCGCTGCTCCAAACCGCATAAAAAAGCCAGACTACGGTTTGCAACTGCCCATGAGGAGAAAGATCCTACTTTTTGGAGAAATGTCCTCTGGTCTGATGAAACACAAATAGATGTTACGGTTTTCTATAGGCGAAGGAGAGTCGGACCAAAATGCGGCGTGTAGATTGCGATCCATGTTTATTAAACTGAAGCAACACGAATCTAAATACAAACACTACAAACCAATAACGTAATGAAAACTGAAACAGCCTAATACTGGTGCAAACTAGTACACAAGACAGGAACATAAGGACACTAAGGACAATCACCCACGAAACACTCAAAGAATATGGCTGCCTAAATATGGTTCCCAATCAGAGACAACGATAAACACCTGCCTCTGATTGAGAACCACTTCAGACAGCCATAGACTTAACTAGAACACCCCACTAAGCTACAATCCCAATACAAACACACCACATACAAAAACCCATGCCACACCCTGGCCTGACCAAAAAAATGAAGACAAACACAAAATACTTCGACCAGGGCGTGACAATAGAACTGTTTGGCCGTAATGACCATCGTTATGTTTGGAGGAAAAAGGGGGAGGCTTGCAAGCCGAAGAACACCATCCCAACTGTGAAGCACAGGGGTGGCAGCATCATGCTGTGTGGGTGCTTTGCTGTAGAGGGACTGGTGCACTTCACAAAATAGATGGCATTATGAGGAAAGGAAAATAATGTGGATATATCGGAGCAACATCAAGACATCAGTCAGGGAGTTAAAGCTTGGTTGCAATTGGGTCTTCCAAATGGACAACGACCCCAAGCATATTTCCAAAGTTGTGGCCAAATGGCTTAAGGACAGCAAAGTCAAGGTATTGGAGTGGCCATCACAAAGCACTGACCTCAATCCTATATAAAATGTGTGGGAAGAACTGAAAAAGTGTGTGCAAGCAAGGAGGCATAGAAATGGGCCAAAACTCACCCAACTTATTGTGGGAAGCATGTGGAAGGCTACCTGAAACGTTTGACCCAAGTTAAACAATTAAAGGCAATGCTACCAAATACTAATTGAGTGTATGTAAACTTCTGACCCACTGGGAATATGATGAAAGAAATAAAAGCTGAAATAAATCATTCTCTCTACTATTATTCTGATATTTCACATTCTTAAAAAAGTGGTAATCCTAATTTTTACTCTGATTAAATGTCAGGAATTGTGAAAAACTGAGTTTAAATGTATTTGGCTAAGGTGTGTGTAAACTTCCGACTTCAACGGTATGTGTATGCTTGCATATGCTTCACCTATTACTTTGTGTAATGCTGATGGCCACCATTCATTCTTCCAAATGGTAATGGAAATACATCAATACCTGGTGACACATACCATGCAGTACCCACCTGTCTATTTTTCATTATTTCAACTTATACAGTATGGAAGATCAATTTACAGTTTGAAAATACTTCACATGGACTCAACTTGTGTGGGCATGTGCATGTGTGTGTCAGAGAGAGAGAGAGAGAGATAATTATTACTCCTCTCACAGTGGTGTCCAAACAAAACCCCTCAGATTCCTCCAGACTAACACCCCCCTGAGGAGAGAGGGGATCAGACAGTCTGCCAGAACCATGGATCACTGAGGGTGTGTGTGTTGGTGTGCCTGTGGTTGTTTCTAGTTGGTGGAGGAAGCTGTTTTCACACTTCTTTCTTCTTTCCAACTCATCCTGCTCTCTCTCTTCTCCTTCTTTCTTCTTTCAAACTCATCCTGCTCTCTCTCTTCTCCTTCTTTCTTCTTTCCAACTCATCCTGCTCTCTCTCTTCTCCTTTCTTCTTTCCAACTCATCCTGCTCTCTCTCTCTCTTCTACTTCTTTCTTCTTTCCAACTCTTCCGTCTTCTTCATCGACTTTCATCTCTCCCTATGTCCCGCCCCCTATTTTCTCCCTCCGTTAATGCAGTTGAAGTCGGAAGTTTACATACACCTTAGTCAAATACATTTAAACTCCGTTTTTCACAATTCCTGACATTTAATCCTAGTAAGAATTCCCTGTCTTAGGTCAGTAAGGATCACCACTTTATTTTAAGAATGTGAAATGTCAGAATAATAGTAGCTTCCCACAATAAGCTTTCCACAATAAGTTGGGTGAATTTTGGCCCATTCCTCCTGACAGAACTGGTGTAACTAAGTCAGGTTTGTAGGCCTCCTTGCTCGCACAAGCTTTTCAGTTCTGCCCACAAATTATCTATAGGATTGAGGTCAGGGCTTTGTGATGGCTACTCCTGTCACGTCCTGACCATAGTTCCTTTTTCATGTCTCTGTTTTAGTTTGGTCAGGGCGTGAGTTGGGGTGGGCATTCTATGTTTTGTAGTCTAGGTTTTGTATTTCTATGTGTTTGGCCTGGTATGGATCCCAATCAGAGGCAGCTGGCAATCGTTGTCTCTGAGTGAGAACCATACTTAGGCAGCTTTTTTTTAGTTGTTTTCTGTCTTTGTGTGTCTGCACCAAACAGAACTGTTTCGTTTTTTGTTCCGCGTTGTTGTTTTTTTGTTCTAGTGTTCAGTTTCTTTATTAAATCTACCATGAACACGTACCACGGTGCACCTTGGTCCTCTTCACCTTCTTCCACCTACGACAACCGTTACAACTCCAATACCTTGACTTTGTTGTCTTTAAGCCAGTTTGCCACAACTTTGGAAGTATGCTTGGGGTTATTGTCCATTTGGAAGACCCATTTGCGACCAAGCTTGAACTTCCTAACTGATGTCTTGAGATGTTGCCTCAACATATCCACATAATTTTCCTTTCCTCATGATGCCATCTATTTTGTGAAGTGCACCAGTCCCTCCTGCAGCAAAGCACCCCCACAACATGATGCTGCCACCACTGTTCTTCACGGTTGGGATGGTGTTCTTCGGCTT
Organism: Oncorhynchus masou masou; assembly: GCF_036934945.1. NCBI lineage: Eukaryota > Metazoa > Chordata > Actinopteri > Salmoniformes > Salmonidae > Oncorhynchus > Oncorhynchus masou. The sequence goes on from NC_088217.1 coordinate 33,848,412, forward strand.
GCAAGCCTCCCCCTTTTCCTCCAAACATAACGACTGTCATTACGGCCAAACAGTTCTATTTGTGTTTCATCAGACGAGAGGACATTTCTCCAAAATGTACAATATTTGTCCCCATGTGCAGTTGCAAACTGTAGCCTGTCTTTTTTATGGCGGTTTTGGAGCAATGGCTTCTTCTTTGCTGAGCTGCCTTTCAGATTATGTCGATATAGGACTCGTTTTACTGTGGATATAGATACTTTTGCACCTGTTTCCTCCAGCATCTTTACAAGGTCCTTTGCTGTTGTTCTGGGATTGAAAGTGTGCATTGAAGATGTCGTTTCCATGGCAACGATTAAAACATTCCCAAACCAGAAACCGTGGATTGATTGCAGCATTCGTGTGAAACTGAAAGCAAGAACCACTGCTTTTAACCAGGGCAAGGTGACCGGAAACATGACCGAATACAAACAGTGTAGCTATTCCGTCCGCAAGGCAATCAAACAAGCTAAGTGTCAGTATAGAGACAAAGTAGAGTCGCAATTCAACGGCTCAGACACAAGAGGTATGTGGCAGGGTCTACAGTCAATCGCGGATTACAAAAAGAAAACCAGCTCAGTCACGGACCAGGATGTCTTGCTCCCAGGCAGACTAAATCACTTTTTTGCCCGCTTTGAGGACATTACAGTGCCACTGACACCGCAACCAAAACATGCGGACTCTCCTTCACTGCAGCCAACGTGAGTAAAACATTTAAATGTGTGAACCCTCGCAAGGCTGCAGGCCCAAACGGCATCCCCAGCCACGTTCTCAGAGCATGCGCAGACCAGCTGGCTGGTGTATTTACAGACATGTTCAATCAAACCTTATCCCAGTCTGCTGTTCCCACATGCTTCCAGAGGGCCACCATTGTCCCTGTTCCCAAGAAAGCTAAGGTAACTGAGCTAAACGACTACCGCCCCGTAGCACTCACTTCCGTCATCATGAAGTGCTTTGAGAGACTAGTCAAGGACCATATCACCTCCAAACAGCAGAGGGAACACCCCCCTATCCACATCGATGGAACAGTAGTGGAGAGAGTAGCAAGTTTTAAGTTCCTCGGCATACACATCACAGACAAACTGAATTGGTCCACTCACACAGACAGCATCGTGAAGAAGGCGCAGCAGCGCCTCTTCAACCTCAGGAGGCTGAAGAAATTCGGCTTGTCACCAAAAGCACTCACAAACTTCTACAGATGCACAATCGAGAGCATCCTGGCGGGCTGTATCACCGCCTGGTACGGCAACTGCTCCGCCCTCAACCGTAAGGCTCTCCAGAGGGTAGTGAGGTCTGCACAACGCATCACCGGGGGCAAACTACCTGCCCTCCAGGACACCTACACCACCCGATGTTACAGGAAGGCCATAAAGATCATCAAGGACATCAACCACCCGAGCCACTGCCTGTTCACCCCGCTATCATCCAGAAGGCGAGGTCAGTACAGGTGCATCAAAGCTGGGACCGAGAGACTGAAAAACAGCTTCTATCTCAAGGCCATCAGACTGTTAAACAGCCACCACTAACATTGAGTGGCTGCTGCCAACACACTGACACTGACTCAACTCCAGCCACTTTAATAATGGGAATTGATGGGAAATGATGTAAATATATCACTAGCCACTTTAAACAATGCTACCTTATATAATGTTACTTACCCTACATTATTCATCTCATATGCATACGTATATACTGTACTCTATATCATCGACTGCATCCTTATGTAATACATGTATCACTAGCCACTTTAACTATGCCACTTTGTTTACATACTCATCTCATATGTATATACTGTACTCGATACCATCTACTGTATCTTGCCTATGATGCTCTGTACCATCACTCATTCATATATCTTTATGTACATATTCTTTATCCCCTTACACTGTGTATATGACAGTAATTTAGGAATTGTTAGTTAGATTACTTGTTGGTTATTACTGCATTGTCGGAACTAGAAGCACAAGCATTTCGCTACACTCGCATTAACATCTGCTAACCATGTGTATGTGACAAATAAAATTTGATTTTTTTTTCTTGATTTTTTGATTTTGATTTTTTTTTGCTTTCAGGAATTTGCCTGTTGTCTATGTAGTCTTTTTTAACACTACCATCCCCACTGCTTCCTTCTTTTCTCTCTTTTTTATTCTCTATTTATTAATTCTCTTTACTCTCTGTACCTTCCTCTCTCTCTCATCCAGTCTTTCTGCCTGCCTTCCACATAGACTGGGACCAACCACTGCAATCTTATTTGGAAAACAAACTTGTATTTCTCCCTCCAGCCATTTAGCCTCTCTCTTTTCATGTCTCCTTTAATTTCTCTCCTTTTCCTCCCTCGTTCCTGTCCACCCTGAGAGAGGACGTGAGATGCATTTTGCCACTGGCCTGCTTAGTTGCTTATTTATTTGCGTTGCACAAAAGGTCTTACTGTGTTTTAGCATCCATCTCCCATGCTCAATCATTCTCTCTCTCCCTTCTTCTACTTCTCTCCTCTTCACTATCTGTCATGATTTGAGGTGTCTTTTCAAACTGTCTGTCACTTACAAAATCAAACTTTATTTGTCATACCTGGCGAATACAACAAGTGTAGACTGATGGGGGTCACCTTAGGGTCATGATAGGGGCTGCACCAAATGATTTATGTATTATAATTGTAAGTCGCTCTGGATAAGAGCGTCTGCTAAATGACTTAAATGTAAATGTAAATGTAATTGATTATGCTTATGTTGTATTAATAGAAGGGGAAGGGCTATAAGACCCCTCCCCCACTACATTTATAGGGTCCTGGACTACAGATTAGCAATATATATATGCATTATATGGTTTAATATTGTTCCACAGTTCTTTTCTAGTCTCAGAGAGATGTGAGTTATTGCAGTCAAAACAGGGTGTCTGTGAGAAAGCACCTCAAGGCTAAAGAGATGCATAGACACAGAACCCTGCATGAGAGTGAAAGAGATAAGAGACAAGTCAGACATGCCACTATAAATCAACTTGGGGAGTGGACAATTACTGCTGAGCCCTTAGAAAACACAAACTATTGTTCTCTCCTGTAAGTTTGTATAACTGTACATGCATGGGCTTGGTCTCATGAGTAGAAGGTGTTAACGTAGGCAGCTACATCCCTAGGGGTTGAGTGCAAGCATATTAAAGCAACTTGGACCTTTCCTATTTTTCAGAACTCAGGAGAGACATAAGTTGTATGTTTGATCTTTGACTTCTGTCTACAGCTGTATTCTAATTAAAATATCTTACATTTTGTATATATTTATATACATTCAGAGTATTCATTATTTGTTAAGTAAATAACGGAGCCCAGTGTAATGGGTGCATGCTGGTGGCAGGGAAGCCAGGCGCAGGAGAGTGAACTTGGTATAAACTGAGCAGATTAATAAATATTCAAAAACTCCGGAAACCAACATATACAAAATAAAATAAGAGGGTGCAAACCCATCGCACACCAGAACATAACTAGCACCAATACATACAACAAACAATCACCGACAAGGACATGAGGGGAAACAGAGGGTTAAATACACAACATGTAATTGATGGGATTGGAACCAGGTGTGATGGAAGACAAGAGAAAACCAATGGAAAATGAAAAATGTATCAGTGATGGCTAGAAGGTTGGTGACACACCACCCGAACAAGGAGAGGGGCTGACTTCGGCGGAAGTCGTGACACCCAGAAAAAGAAACCCAACAAGACCTTACCCTGAAATGCGTACTTACAAGCCCTTAACCAACAGTGCAGTTCAAGAAGAGTTAAGAAAATATTTACCAAATAAACTAAAGTAAAAAATAATAAAAGGTAACACAATAACAAGGCTATATACAGAGGGTACCTGTACCGAGTCAATGTGTGGGGGTACAGGTTAGTCGAGGTCATTTGTACATGTAGGTAGGGGTGAAACCAGGTTTTCTTCCAACCCTTTTATGCCAGTAAAGTATGTCATAGAAAAAAATGTAATGACAGGCATAATGGAAATGTTCCAAATGTCGACAAAACAAAATACGCTAGACAAGGTGGGATATTTTTGTTTGTGGAAGGTGGAAGCGGCTTTATGCGCAAATATTGATATAATAATGTCCAAGTAAACGTGCAGTCAAGCGATGATAGGGGGTGTGGTCCTCCCACTACAACTCGGGAAATCATGCAGTTTTTTAGGCTACAGATGAAATTAATTATGAACTTCACAGGGTGGTGGAAGTGCACTGTGCATTGCGTGATGTTTTTTCCAATATATATATCGAGGGGCTTATTCTGGTGACATGATAATCGATGCTTGGCTGCTGTTTGACAAATAAAAATGATCTTACTCTTGTTCCATAATAATCTCATCATATAGTAGGCTATACATGCACTGTATCTACGAGTTCTTGGCTAGAGCCCACATGCCAAGACCAGAGTGGGCACATTCTCTTTATAAAGCAACATTTTACCATCAGTAGAGTTAAAAATACAATGGAAACCCATTTAACTTGTATATTTTATTTGGGACATGGGAATTTAACCGCATACGTTTTTTTAATGTGCACTACATATCACAGCCTTTTATCCGCAACAAGCACATTTGGTGAGTAAATGTGCATATTGTTTATTAATTACATGAAAATCTGTCCCAACTGGATGGAAACCGAGCTACTGAAGCAAAACATATTTTTGGTGGGGGAAGGGGTGGCGGGGAATTTAACAGACACAATTAGGGTTAAGTGCCTTGCTCAAGGACACATCAACATATTTTTCACCTAGTTAGCTCTGGGATTTGAACTTTCTGGTTAATGGCCCAAAGCTCTTAACATCTAGGGTACCTGCCAGGCTAGGTTGAAGTGACATCCCGGACTCCCCTTCACCTTTGATTGTGTGTGGGTGTATGTGTGTGTTTGTCACAATTGTGTTTTTGTTTGGTGCATCTCTGTATTTGTCTTTGTTGCATCTGACTATGTGTATTTGTCTTTGTTGCATCTTTCTGTTTGTATTAGTCTTTGTTGTGTCTGTCTCTGAGTGTTAGGCTCTGTCACAGCCTGGTGGAAGGAGGTGACCTGCTGGATACATGGTGGAGCCTGGAGGGCTTTTCCCTCTGTGCTCAACGCGATCCTCAGAAGAAAGTCTCTCCTCCAACCGCCCCCACTTAAACACACACTCACACAGAGCCACAGAAACACACATACACCCTGGGTTGGTAGATGAGAGCTGAGTAGATCAGGTCAAATCAGATTGTGTCTATTCCTGTCTCGTCCCCTCACCCCTCAGTACACCTCTACTCCACTGTCCTTCTTTGATGACACTGACGTCCCCGCTGGTGCGTCGTCTGACCCCCCCCCCTCCCTCACTCTGGGCTTGTCAACTTGACTGACAGCTGTCAATCAAAGTCAAGCCTGAGGTGTGATGAGAAGGGCTGATGGATAGCCTGAACCCCCCTCCTGGTGTTTTTCTGTCTGAACTCTTGTTCTCATTGTTTCAATGTTCTTCTCTAGTTGTTTGTTAGGCTACTACTCATTCTATTGTGTGGCTCTGGTACATTTAGCCCAAGAAAGCTGTATACTGTTAGAGTAATAAGGCATTCTATCATTTTACAGCATAGATGACCAATTTGTTATTTAGTCTGATGGATATTATTAACAGGTAAGTTGACAGTCAATTATTTAGTTGTTCCGTAACAATATTCTTGAGCAGTAAAACATACGGATATAATAATATCTGTCACGAGTCCGACCGAGGGTGGTTTCCCTTCCCGGTCGGGTGGCGCTCCGCGGTCGTCGTCACCGGCCTATTAGCTGCCACTGATTGTCTTTCCTCCCCCTCCTTGTATGTTTATTGGTATCACCTGTTGGTGAATGATTAGTTTGTCTTTATTAGACAGCCGGCCCGCCTGGTTGTTGTGCGGGATTAATGATTGTAACCTTCGGCTCTAATGTAGAGGAACGTGTTTGTTCCTGGTCGTGAAACTTCAGTTGTACCTTTCTCATTCCCCGTGTTTGGGGCCGTTAGTATTGTGAGCACCCTGTGGTGCGTTGGTGCATTAAAAGAGCACAGCCTTGCACTCTCTGTCTCCTGCGTCTGACTCCACACCCACGACACCCGGAGCTTTACAATAGCTGTAAAATCAATTATTCTAAACCTTTTCCCTCCTGAATACAATACTGTTGCTTGTAACTATTGTTATTTTAACCAGCATTTAATATTACCAGCTAACAAACATAAATATTGCATAACATCAATCTAAGCCCGATTGTGACATAAGGGATCTCATTCTTTTCATGACTGTCAGTGAACATCAAAGGTTCACTGCCAATGAACATTTTCATAACCGTTGTAGGGAGTCATTAATTAGGCCTTAATTGGACCTGACTACCGTTAGTGTGTGGAGTGTGTTAACCACCTAGTCATTAACTATGGGAAACCCTGATTGGGATATTGTTGTGGTGTGTGCATATGCGTGTTTGTGTGTGTGTGTGTGTGTAATGTCAGATATGACACCAGGACCAGCACTGATCCACTGACTGGTTCTGCTTTGATCAATCAGGCCTGTGTGTGTGCATGTGTAGTTTGGTTGGAACCTCCTGCTGGTCCTGATGAAGACGAATGGGCTAACAAGACATGGCGGAATTGCTTTTTGGGAGGGGGGGGTGAGTGCATTGTGAAAGGAAGGGGCGATTTGTCATTGATTTATCGTTCTAGCTAGTGCATAGCCACCGTCATCTGTAATTATGAAGTGCTTTGAAAGGCTGGTCATGACACATATCAATACCATCATCCCAGACACCCTAGACCAACAAATTAGCATACCGCCCCAACAGATCCATAGATGACTCAATCTCTATTGCACTTCACACTACACTCTCCCTCCTGCACAAGAGGGGAAATAACAATGTGAGAATGCTGTTCATAGACTACAGCTCAGCGTTCAACACCATAGTCCCCTCCAAGTTTATCACCAAGTTAGGGACATCCTGACGGGCCGGCCCCAGGTGATGAGGGTAGACAATAACACCTCCGCCACGCTGACCCTCAACACGGGGGCCCCTCGGGTGTGTGCTTATTCCTCTCCTGTACACCCTGTTCACCACGACTGCGTGGCCTTGCATGATTCCATCACCATCATCATAATTTTCTGATGACATGACGGTGGCGATGAGACAGCCTACAGGGAGGAGGTCAGAGACTTAGCAGTGTGGTGCCAAGACAACAACCTGTCCCTCAATGCCAAATCAAATCAAATCAAATCAAATTTTATTTGTCACATACACATGGTTGGCAGATGTCAATGCGAGTGTAGCGAAATGCTTGTGCTTCTAGTTCCGACATGTCAGTAAGACCAAGGAGATGATCGTGGACTATAAGAGAAAGAGAGGAGAGCACGCCTCCATCTACATCGACAGGGCTGTTATGGAGCGGGTCGAGAGCTTCAAGTTCCTTGGCGTCCACATCACTAAGGACTTAACATGGTCCACACACACCGACACAGTTGTGAAGAGGGAACGGCAGCGCCTCTTCCCCCTCAGGAGGCTGATAAGATTTAGCATGGGCGCTCAGATCTCCAAGAAGTTCTACAGCTGTACCATCAAAAGCATCTTGAATTGCGGTGCCCTTGACCCGCAAAACGCTACAAAGGGTACGTCACTGGGGCCGAGCTCCCTGCAATCCAGGACCTCTATATCAGGTGGTGTTAGAGGAAGGCACGAAAAATTGGCCAAGACTCCAGCCACCCAAGCCATAGACTGTTCACTCTGCTACTGTAGCAGACTTTGCTACTGTAGCCGGAGCTTCGACTCTCGGACCAACAGGCTCCTGAGACAGCTTCTACCCCCAAGCCATAAGACTGCTAAATAGCCAGAATAGTCAATTAATGGTACCTGAACTATCTGCACTGGCTATCTTGCACTTACCCTACGAACACTCACTAGACTTTATATACACAGCATGTACTATGCATTCGGAAAGTATTTAGACCCCTTGACTTTTTCCACATTTTCTTACGTTACAGCCTAACACGGAACCCAAACCGGCTGCGCGCGTGCACCATCGTGCACCACCGTGCATAAATGAATTTTGTTCCCCTACACCAAACGCGATCACAACACGCAGGTTAAAATATCAAAATAAACTGAACCCCGGCGGCGTAGTGTGTTACTGATGGTAGGCTTTGTTACTTTGGTCCCAGCTCTCTGCAGGTCATTCACTAGGTCCCCCCGTGTGGTTCTGGGATTTTTGCTCACCGTTCTTGTGATCATTTTGACCCCACGCGGTGAGATCTTGCGTGGAGCCCCAGATCGAGGGAGATTATCAGTGGTCTTGTATGTCTTCCATTTCCTAAAAATTGCTCCCACAGTTGATTTCTTCAAACCAAGCTGCTTACCTATTGCAGATTCAGTCTTCCCAGCCTGGTGCAGGTCTACAATTTTGTTTCTGGTGTCCTTTGACAGCTCTTTGATCTTGGCCATAGTGGAGTTTGGAGTGTGACTGTTTGAGGTTGTGGACAGGTGTCTTTTATACTGATAACAAGTTCAAACAGGTGCCATTAATACAGGTAATGAGTGGAGGACAGAGGATCCTCTTAAATAAGAAGTTACAGGTCTGTGAGAGCCAGAAATCTTGCTTGTTTGTAGGTGACCAAATACTTATTTTCCACCATAATTTGCAAATAAATTCATTAAAAACCACACAATGTGATTTTCTGGATTTTTTTCCTGATTTTGTCTGTCATAGTTGAAGTGTACCTATGATGAAAATTACAGGCCTCTCTCATATTTTTAAGTGGGAGATACCGATACAACATAAACAAAAAGTACATGCACATACATACACACTTTTACATATTTGCTGCTGCTATTCAGTTCGTTATTTTACTCTTATTATTATCTATCTATCCGGATGCCTAGTCACTTTACCCTGCCTTTATGTACATATCTACATCAAATACTTTGTACCTCTGCACATTGATCTGATACTGACACTTCCGGTATTTATGTATATTTTATTTTATTCCTCATGTTAGTTACTATTATTTTTGTATATATATTTTTTTTTTAACTGCATTGTTGGGAAAGGTTTGTAAGCAAGCATTTCATTATAAAGTCCACACCAGTTGAATTTGGCGCATGTGATAAATAAAATGTTATTTGATCTCCCTTCCCCAGTTCCTCCCAGGACCCTTGTTCTTTAATTACATCCCCCTACCACCCCCCACCCACCCCTTCACCCAAGTCCTTATTAGAATCGTCATGCCAACCATCATACATCATTGCTAATGGGGGGTGGGGGTGCAATGGTGGGGTCTAATGGGTGTGGAGGTGGGGGGCCCAAAATGTCACAGGAATGTTGATTTTTGCATGCCATTACTCCTTCCCTCTGCCTGGGAGAGGGAGTATATGGGGGGGGGCAGACAAGGAGAGAGTGATGAAGAAGGGTGGGTGAAGGTCAGGAAAATTAGGAAAGAAAGCGGGTGACAGGGAGGAGAAGAGGGATAAGTAGGCGATTAAGGTGTGTAGATGATGGGAGAGGGATCAGGAATGTCAAATGGAGAAATGGAGAGATCCACAAAAACAGAGAGAAGGGAAGAGGGTAAAGAGACATTAAACGCTGTGGGAGACCCAGAGGTGGGGTGAGGTCCAGTGTTTAAACATGATGCAGGAGAAAGACTGGAGAAGAGCAGAGCAAACGAAGAAGAGAATACGAGAGGAGGGGAGAAAATGGTGACAAGAAAGGAGAAGGGACAAATGTATGGCATGACTGAGAATTAAGAAGGAGAGAATGATAAAGCTAAGGAGTGGAGTGTGAGAGAGGGATGACTGACTGTTATTATGCAGCAACATGTATTTGACCTGTTAACATTAAAAACACAATGACATTAAACCCCAGACCAGGTACACACATTAACTCTGAACTCTGCTGTGAGAGAAATAGAGACCAAGAGAAAAGGGGGCCACGCTCCTCTAACACGATTTATCACCACATTGCCATTCCCACTCTGAAATATAGGCCTATTAAAACATTAATTGAGCTGATTAAACTGCAATAAAATCTAACATAACTTGTACCGACAGTTTCAGCGCCTGATTTATTCATCCAGCGCTTTGCATCCTCAAGTATCCTCCTCCATCAGTGACCAGACAGACTGAGGATTGTAGTGGGGAAACAGCAGATGTTGATGCCACCTACTGGTGGCTTTAGAGTGCTGCAGCTGCGTGCATTGGAACCCAAAAGAGAGCAATGGTTATGTCTTCTTGTAGGCACTAACAGACTAATTGCCCCATGGCACGTTGGCCAAAGCATATGGGGAATGTTTTAATATTTTTTGGGATAATCGCCAAAAATAATATATATGGTAAACACAGGCTTATACATTTTGCTCTATGAGATCATCAGCAGCAGCTAACGTCACTTTTTGTTAATTTTGAAGCATTTATGTATAATTTAGCCCTAACAACTACCTCTTTCCCTACTTTATTTTATTGATTTATTTTGTTCCTTTGCACCCCATTATTTTTTATTTCTACTTTGCACATTCTTCCATTGCAAGTTTTACTTGCTATATTGTATTTACTTTGCCTTTTTTTGGCCTTTACCTCCCTTATCTCACCTCATTTGCTCACATCGTATATAGACTTGTTTATACTGTATCATTGACTGTATGTTTGTTTTACTCCATGTGTAACTCTGTGTCGTTGTATGTGTCGAACTGCTTTGCTTTGTCTTGGCCAGGTCGCAATTGTAAATGAGAACTTGTTCTCAACTTGCCTATCTGGTTAAATAAAGGTGAAATAAATAAAATAAATAAAAAATATATAAGCACATAAAAGCTTCATAATTCATGAAGGTCATGATAACTGACTGATATTATCTCATAGAACCAAATGTAAGGTATCCTAAACCTGTGTTAACATCAGACCTTATTTTTGTTGTTTTTCCTTTAAAAAACATTAATTTCCCCCATAAATAAAGGTTAAATAAAAAATAAAAATGAATGGCTGAACGAACCAGAGATTTCATTTTCGTTTTTTAGGACTACAAACTGGCGAACTCTATAGCTTGTATCATAAGCAACAGACATGAAAACACCAATCTCTCATTGGAAATCTCTCACGTAATATAACTGGTATCGTAACGTCTGTCAACAGACGAGGATGCAACGACTTAAAAGGAATTTTTTGCCGGTGAGCAGATTTTCGTCACTGATTATTTGGACAAATCCCGATTTCGCAGGTGTCTTTCAAATTTCGGAAGGGGAGGAGACATTTGTACCATAGTCTTGCCCCTAACCAAAGATTGTCTATTATATTGACAAGATAGTCAAGTGACTGCTTTATCAATGGAAATCAAATCAAATACATGTCCTCATAGATGGAAGGCAGGCAGGAGGAGGCAAGACCAGGTGGGAACATTCTAGCCAATGAGATGGCAGATATGCATGTGGACAACAGCCATTGAGATGGATAAATGACTCATCTTTGTATCTATGCCATTATAGCATCTGTGACAGCATTTTAGAATAGTACATTTTTTTCTTCATTGGCTGGTTGCACCTAACTCAGGAATCCCCACAATCAATCAATCAAATGTATTTATGAAGCCCTTTTCACATCAGCCCAATGTCTCAAAGTGCTGTACAGAAACCCAGCCTAAACCCTTAACAGCAAGCAATGCAGATGTAGAAGCACGGTGGCTAGGTCAAACTCCCTAGAAAGGCCGGAACCTAGGAAGAAACTTAGAGAGGAACCAGGCTCTGAGCGGTGGCCAGTCCTCTTCCACACAGTTGACTACTTAAAATGGCGCAACAGTACCTTTTCAACCTCAGGAGGCTGTAGAAATTAGTCTTGGCCCCTAAGACCCTCACAAACTTCTACAGATGCACCATTGAGAGCATCCCGTCAGACTTTATCAGCGCCTGGTATGGGAATTGCACTGTCCGCAACTGCAAGGCTCTCCAGAGAGTGGTAAGGTCAGCCCAACGCACCAACAGGGGCACACTGCCTCTGCCCTCCAGGACATCTACAGCTCTGTCAGAGACAGTACAGGTGCATCAAAGCTGGCACAGAGAGACTTAGCAGACCACCAGACTGTTAAACATTCACCACTAGCCGGCCTCTGTCCAGTACCCTGCCCTGAACCTTAGTCACTGTTACTAGCTGGCTACCACCCGGTACTCTAGCCTGCACCTTAGAGACTGCTGCCCTATGTACATAGTCATTGAACAATGGTCACTTTAATAGTGTTTACATACTGTTTTACACACTTTATAAGTATATACTGTATTCTAGTCAAGGCTCATCCAATATACAGTTGAAGTCGGAAGTTTACATACACCTTAGCCAACGACATTTAAACTCAGTTTTTCACAATTCCTGACATTTAATCCTACTAAGTCCCTGTCAGTTAGGATCACCACTTTATTTTAAGAATGTGAAATGTCAGAATAATAGTAGACAGAATTATTTATTTCAGCTTTTATTCTTGGGGTCATTGTCCATTTGAAAGACCCATTTGCGACCAAGCTTTAACTTCCTGACTGATGTCTTGAGATGTTGCATCAATATATCCACATAATCTTCCTTCCTCATGAAGCCGTCTATTTTATGAAGTGCACCAGTCCCTCCTGCAGCAAAGCACCCCCACAACATGATGCTTCACGGTTGGGATGGTGTTCTTCGGCTTGCAAGCATCCCCCTTTTTCCTCCAAACATAACGATGGTCATTATGGCCAAAAAGTTATATTTTTGTTTCATCAGACCAGAGGACCTTTCTCCAAAAACTACGATCTTTGTCCCCATGTGCAGTTGCAAACCGTAGTCTGGCTTTTTTAATGGCGGTTTTGGAGCAGTGGTTTCTTCCTTGCTGAGCAGACTGTCGATATAGGACTCGTTTTACTGTGGATCTAGATACTTTTGTACCTGTTTCCTCCAGAGTTTGAAGGTTGGCCTGGAAATACATCCACAGGTACACCTCCAATTGACTCAAATTATGTCAATTAGCTTATCAGAAGCTTCTGAAGCCATGACATAATTTTCTGGAATTTTCCGATCTGTTTAAAGTCACAGTCAACTTAGTGTATGTAAACTTCTGACCCACTGGAATTGTGATACAGTGAATTACAAGTTAAATAATCTGTCTGCAAACAAGTGTTGTAAAAATTATTTGTGTCAAGCAGAAAGTAATTAATGACTCCAACCTAAGTGTATGTAAACTTCCGACTTCAACTGTAACTACTGCTGTACACACATTTTCATTTTATATACTGTCCATACTGTCAATACACACCACTCTCTCTCTCTCTCTCTATATATATATATATATATATATCTGTCTGAGATTCCCATAGATTGGAAAGCTGTCGCGGTCATCCCCCTCTTCAAAGGGGGAGACACTTTAGACCCAAACTGCTACAGACCTATATCTATTCTACCCTGACTTTCTAAGGTCTTCGAAAGCCAAGTTAACAAACAGATTACCAACCATTTCAAATCCCACCTTACCTTGTCCGCTATGCAATCTGGTTTCAGAGCTGGTCATGGGTGCACCTCAGCCACGCTCAAGGTCCTAAACGATATCATAACCACCATCGATAAGAGACATTACCGTGCAGCCGTATTCATCTACCTGGCTAAGGCTTTCAACTCTGTCAATCACAACATTCTTATTGGCAGACTCAACAGCCTTGTTTTCTCAAATGATTGCCTCGCCTGGTTCACCAACTATTTCTCTGACAAGAGTTCAGTATGTCAAATCGGATGGGCCTGTTGTCCGGACCTCTGGCAGTCTCTATGGGGTACCACAGGGTTCAATTCTCGGGCCGACTCTCTTCTCTGTATACATCAATGATGTCGCTCTCGCTGCTGGTGATTCTTTGATCTACCTCTACGCAGATGACACCATTCTGTATACCTTTTGCTCCTTCTTTGGACACTGTGTTAACTAACCTCCAGACAAGCTTCAATGCCATACAACTCTCCTTCCGTGGCCTCCAACTGCTCTTAAATGCAAGTAAAACTAAATGCATGCTCTTCAACCGATCGGTGCCCACACCTGCCCGCCCGTCCAGCACCACTACTCTGACGGTTCTGACTTATGTGGACAACTACAAATACCTAGGTTTCTGGTTAGACTGTAAACTCTCCTTCCAGACTCACATTAAACATCTCCAATCCAAAATTAAATCTAGAATTCCTATTTTGCAAAAGAAGCATCCTTTACTCATGCTGCCAAACATACCCTCGTAAAACTGACCATCCTACCGATCCTCAACTTTGGCGATGTCATTTACAAAATAGCCTCCAACACACTACTCAACAAACTGGATTCAGTCTATCACAGTGCTATCTGTTTTGTCACCAAAGCCCCATATACTACCCACCACTGTGACCTGTACGCTCTCGTTGGCTGTCCCTCGCTTCATACTCGATGCCAAACCCACAGGCTCCAGGTCATCTACAAGTCTCTGCTAGGTAAAGCCCTGCCTTATCTCAGCTCACTGGTCACCATAGCAGCACCCACCCGTAGCATGCGCTCCAGCAGGTATATCTCACTAATCACCCCCAAAGCCAATTCTTCCTTTGGCCTCCTCTCCTTCCAGTTCGCTGCCAATGACTGGAACGAACTGCAAAAGTCACTAAAGCTGGAGACTCTTACCTCCCTCACTAGCTTTAAGCACCAGCTGTCAGAGCAGCTCACAGATCACTGCACCTGTACCAGGCCCGTCTGTAAATAGCCCATTCAATCTTACTCATCACCATACTGTATTTATTTATTTATTTATCTTGCTCCTTTGCAACCCAGTATCTCTATTTGCACATTCATCGTCTGCACATTCTACCATTCCAGTGATTTATTGCTATATTGTAATTACTTCGTCACCATGGCCTATTTATTGCCTTACCTCCCTTATCCTACCTCATTTGCACATGCTGTATATAGACTTTTCTACTGTATTATTGATTGTATGTTTGTTTATTCCATGTGTAACTCTGTGTTGTTGTATGTGTCGAACTGCTTTGCTTTATCTTGGCCAGGTCACAGTTGTAAATGAGAACTTGTTCTCAACTAGCCTACCTGGTGAAATAAAAAAAAAATAAAATAAAAATTATATACACTACATGACTAAAAGTATGTAGACATCTGCTCGTCGAACATCTTGTTCCAAAATCATGGGCAGTAATATGGTCTGCTGGTTTGCTGCTATAACAGCCTCCAGTCTTCTGGGAAAGTTTTCCACTAGATGTCGGAACATTATTGCGGGGACTTGCTTTCATTCAGCCACAAGAGCATTAGTGAGGTCAGGCACTGATGTTGGACGGTTAGGCCTGGTTCGCAGTCGGTCAGAATTCTGTGCAAGCAGAGTAGAGTACTAGTCAAGTTCTTCCACACCGATCTCGACAATCCATTTCTGTATGGACCTCGATTTGTGCACGTTGCATTGTCATGCTGAAACAGAAAAGGGCCTTCCCTAAACTGTTGCAACAAAGTTGGAAGCACAGAATCATCTAGAATGTTATTGTATGCTGTAGCTTAAGAGTTCCCTTCACTGAAACTAAGGGGCCTAGCACGAACCATGAAAAACAGCCCCAGACTATTATTCCTCCCCCACCAAACTTTACAGATGGCGCTAATCATTGGGGCAGGTAGCGTTTTCCTGGCATCCGCCAAACCCAGATTAGTCCGTCGGACTGCCAGATGGTGAAGTATGATTCATCACTCCAGAGAACGCATTTCCACTGTCCAATGGCGGCGAGCTTTACATCACTCCAGCCGACACTTGGCATTGCGCATGGTGATTTTAACCCATGAAATGGGTTTCCCGACAAACAGTTAATGTGCTGACGTTGCTTACAGAGGCAGTTTGAAACATGGTAATGGGTGTTGCAACCAAGGACAGATGATTTTTACGCTCTACGTGCTTCAGCACTCAATGTTCCTGTTCTGTGAGATTGTGTGGCCTACCGCTTTGCGGCTGAGCCGTTGTTGCTCCAAGATGTTTCCACTTCACAATAACAGCACTTACAGTTGACCGGGGCAGCTCTAGAAGGGCAGAAATTTGACAAACTGACTTGTTGGAAAGGTGGTATCCTATGACGGTGCTATGTTGAAAGTCACTGAGCTCTTAAGTAAGACCATTCAACTGCCAATGTTTGTCTATGGAGATTGCATGGCTGTGTGCTCGATTTTACACACCTATCATCAATGGGTGTTGCTGAAATAGCTGAATCCAGTCATATGAAGGGGTGTTCACATACCTTTGTATATATATTGTTTGTAAATATATTTATATTCCGGCCTCTGACATTGCTCGTTATGAAAGTTTGGACACACCTACTCATTCAAGGGGTTTTCTTAATGTTTGACTATTTTCTGCATTGTAGAATAATAAGGAAGACATCAAAACTATGAAATAACACATATGGAATCATGTAGTAACCAAAAGTGTTAAACAAATCTAAATGTATTTTTAAATTTACGTCGTTTAGCGGATGCTCTTATCTAGAGCAATTAGGGTTAAGTGCCTTGTTCAATGGCACATCTACAGATTTTTCACCTAATCTGCTTGGGGATTCGAACCGGAGACTTTCCAGTTACTGGCCAAATGCTCTTTAACCGCTAGGCCACCTGCTGCCATCATTGACCTATTCTCTATTCAGACACCATGATGTGATCTATTGGCTAATTAGTTGCCATAACAAGTGCCTCTGTGCCAATTACCGTAAATCAAATGGCCTGTTTTATCATGGCATGTCTTGACATATTGTCATACATTTTGTAATTAAGTTAGGGCCTGTATATTTCACATGGTGAAGTAATACCTGACAGCAGGGGTGCAACTTTCACTGGGGAAGGGGGGGGACATGTCCTCCCCACATTCTGAAATAGCATTTTTGTTCCCCTTAGTTTTATCATGGGAATGTGATACAATACTAGGCCACAGTGTGCGTTAGGACTATGTGGACGCCTCCGGTCAGTCGGGTTGGCTGTTTGGAGTGTTTATCCGACTGGATTAAAATGTGGTTCCCCCCATTTCTAAAACCAAAGTTGCCGCCCTGCCTGACAGCATGCAAAACATAGAAAAACTCAAACAAAATCAGCATGCTGTATAACATATCAAGACAGAATGTCACAGATGTGCAACATGATCCTTCTAACATGGTGTGGCGCTTGTAGAGGGTCAATTAAAACAAACTGAAGAAATGGATCGAAACAGGGAGGGATTACATAGACTTGTTCAATAGGAAGCAATTTAAAATATTTTAAAACTTGTTCTGTTCTGTGCCCAAGTGAATATGACACAGTTTCTGTGGGGTCTTGTGTGGAGGTTGGAGACACTTGTAGACTGACAGCCTGGTTGACTGGCTGGCTGCTGTTATACTGCACTCTGCTGGGGGTGAGAGGACTAAACAATGTGAATTCTGTCTTAGTCTGCTAAACATAAATACATATACTATAGAATACTACAGTAATTACTATATAATTATATAGTAAACTGTAGTATACTATACTCTGTAGAATCCCTTGATCATGTGTAGTACATACAATAGAATGTTGTAGAATAGTACATATTAAATATTTATTGTTATTAAAAATTATAGTAAGTATTATCCTCCCAAAAACCACAAAGTAGTTGATGTAGGGTTTAATCTGTCACAAGGTAAGTGACACCTTGTGATTTCTGAGGTGGGCATGTCTGGGGTTATTATGTTTTATAATAGGTACATTTCACCTCGTGATTTTGGTGTTTTATAAAATGTTATAACTGTGGGATCGCCTTGATCTGGAATGAGTGGTGTGTGTGGGGGGGGGGGGTTGTTAATCTTTGATTAGTTTAGGCAATCAAGGCAGAGAGGATGTATCCATTTGAAAGAGTATCCTGCTATTGGTCAGGATTGATGGTTGTAACAGCAGCAAGACAATTTAGTGCCCCAGAGTCTGGAGTGGAACTGTGGGGTGGGCATGTTGATTAGAATAAGTTTTCCTATTTCCACAATATGTAATTTCCTAGACAAAGATGGGAATTTAAAATTATGACAATCATATTTTATTTACAGCTCTGGAAAAATGACCAGACCACTGCAAAATGATCAGTTTCTCTGGTTTTACTGATTTATAGGTATGGTATGTGTCACACCCTGACCATAGTTTACTTTGTATGTTTCTATGTTTTGGTTGGTCAGGGTGTGATCTGAGTGGGCATTCTATGTTGGATGTCTTGTTTGTCTATTTCTATGTCTGGCCTGATATGGTTCTCAATCAGAGGCAGGTGTTAGTCATTGTCTCTGATTGGGAACCATATTTAGGTAGCCTGGGTTTCACTATGTGTTTTGTGGGTGATTGTTCCTGTCTCTGTGTTTTGCACCAGATAGGACTGTTTTAGTTTTTTTCGCACGTTTGTTGTTAGTTTAGTCGTGTACAGTTTTCTTTATTAAAGTAAAAATGAATAACAACCACGCTGCATTTTGGTCCGCCACTCCTTCTACAGACGAAAGCCGTGACAGTATGAGTTTGGATAAAATTAACATTTTTGTTTTATTCTATAAACTACTGACAACATTTCTCCCAAATGAAAATGTCATTTAGAGCATTTATTTGCAGAAAATGACAACTGGTCAAAATAACAAAAAATATGCAGTATTGTCAGACCTCAAATAATGCAAAGAAAATAAGTTAATATTCATTTTTAAACACAATACAATTTTTTTAACTTAGGAAGAGTTCGGAAATCAATATTTGGTGGAATAACCCTGATTTTTCAATCCCAGCTTTCATGCGCCTTGGTATGCCCTCCACCAGTCTTTCACATTGATGTTGGGTGACTTTGTCACTCCTGGTGCAAAAATTCAAACAGCTCGGCTTTGTTTGATGGCTTGTGACCATCCGTCTTCCTCTTGATCACATTCCAGAGGTTTTCAATGGGGTTCAGGTCTGGAGATTGGGCTGGCCATGACAGGGTCTTGATCTGGTGGTCCTCCATCCACACCTTGATTGCCCTGGCTGTGTGGCATGGAGCATTATCCTGCTGGGAGAAAAACAATCCTCAGAGTTGGGGAACATTGTCAGAGCAGAAGGAAGCAAGTTTTCTTCCAGGACAATCTTATACGTGGCTTGATTCATGCGTCTTTCACAAAGACAAATCTTCCCGATTCCAGCCTTGCTGAAGCACTCCCAGATCACCAATCCTCCACCAAATTTCACAGTGGGTGCGAGACCTGGAGAGGCCTACAAGCCACAGTGTCTCACACCCACTATGAAATTTGGGGTGTGGAGGCTTCCGTCACCCATGATGGAACATCTCATCCTACATCCAGGACAACACTCCTTGGTATCAGACGGATGCAGCCACTGCAACACTGGAATGGCCTGAGGCTGCAGGGGAAACTCACTGCTCGGAACTGTGCTGACCAGTCTCCCATTCCATGTACCAGAATGCTGCCATTGGCGAGGACATTCTCACCTTTACTGTGAAGGCACAGCTGCAAGTTCTACCAACAACATAATCTAGCACTCTGCTACCTTGCAAACCATGACCCATTTTGTATTCTACATTAATCAAATGTAATGGAGTCCGTTGCCCATGTTGTGAATGGCTGCTGTTCATTAATAGACATGGCCACCTTGATGACCTGATAGCAAGTGGTCTCACCAACAGCACACATGTATAAACATTCTTGTATAAGGGGAAGCTGGTTTGATGTGTTTTCCTGTGTGCCAAATACACCAGATATTGATGTGGGGAGAAGCCAGGGTGAGGAGCTCATTTTGGAAGTGGGCTGCTCATTGGACGGCTACATGGAGCAGGCGTTTGCCTAGAAGCCGCTTAAGTACCAGCCCCTTATGGCACGCTGGGACATCCTCGGGTGTAGGTGCAAGCTGGTAGCGCTGATATTCGGCAGTCTCGGCCACATACATAGGCTTGCAGTATGTGACCTCCAGATTGTGGGCCTGACAAAAACTAGGGCAAAGCAATTGGCTATACTGCTCTGTTTCTGCTGTCGTGGGCAGCCTAGCTGTTTGGAGGGAGGTGCTTTCTGATCCCTTGAGTGCCATGCATACAGAGCCTTTGAAATGTTTGGATGGTTTTTTTTGTAAATTTGATTGGTGGAATCAAATAGTATTTGAAATGTGTGTGGGTGTCTGCACCTAGGTGAGTGAGTCTTCCATGTCTCCGCGTTCTTGCCAGGTGCGTCCTCCCCCCATCCTTGTCGAGTGCGCACATCTACAGAGATTTTGCGCGCCCTCGGTGATCAGTACCTAGTGGATTGGGAGGGTACATTCTTGTTATACTCGGTGAAGTGGGGGGGTTTATCTCATGTCTTGTTATGTCTGTTCCTGTTCTTTCTATTCCTCTGTCTGCTGTCTTTTAGGGTTTTGTGATCTTGGGGATAGTGCATTGGGCTATATGTGAGACAATAGACTTGGTCAATTATGGGACAAAGTTGTATTACACCCTTGATCAATGGTAGTGTATTAGGTTATTTGGGGAGCCAAAATTATTACTTGAGCAAGTTCATGGAGTTGAGAGGGGGGTAGTTGGGCATGTTAAAACAGTTTGTGTTGAGGGTAGGGTATTGGTTGGGGGGCCTGTTGAAACAGTTTATGTTGAGGGTAGGGTATTGGTTGGGGGGCCTGTTGAAACTGTTTGTGTTGAGGGTAGGGTATTGGTTGGGGGGCCTGTTAAAACAGTTTGTGTTGAGGGTAGGTTATTGGTTGGGGGGCATGTTGAAACAGTTTGTGTTGAGGGTAGGGTATTGGTTGGGGGGCATGTTGAAACAGTTTGTGTGGAGGGTAGTGTATTGGTTGGGGGGCCTGTCAACTGTTTTAAAGGGGGTGTGTTTGGGGGTCTGGGAGGAAATCCAACATTGTATTCAGACTAGTGAGGGGTAGCCTTAGGCGTCCCAGAGTACTCCAAACGGGCCCAGTGGGGAATCAACAAGCAGTTGTCTGGACTTCACATTACTTTTTCAATCACTTTGGTGACATTTTTACAAGTACTGTATGTGGAACATTTTCCAATCTATATGCACAAAGATCAAATCAGATCATCATCGCTTATGTTGTTTCAAAGCTCTAAGCTTTTTCAATTGAATACAGCAAACAAATTGTCACTTGTTCACTGCAACAAATCACTCTTTCAATGTGGATACATATTCCATCTAAGTATCTGTTTTTCAAAATGCAACATTCACTTTACATCTAATAACAGTACAATTAACTATCAATTATTAAAAGTCTAAGCCATTGGGGGTGGGGGGAGGGGTTTATTGGAGACTGAAAATAGGTCCTTCATTGTCGAATTGCTGCAAAGAAACCACTACTAAAGGACACCAGTAACAAGAGACTTGCTTGGGCCAAGAAACACAATTAATGGACATTAGACCGGTGGAAATCTGTCCTTTGGTCTGGTGAGTCCAACCACCGTGTCTTTGTGAGATGCAGAGTAGGTGAACGGATGATCTCCACATGTGTGGTTCGCACTGTGAAGCATGGAGGTGGTGTGATGGTGCTTTGCTGGTGACACCGTCAGTGATTTATTTTTGAATCTAAGGCACACTTAACCAGCATGGCTACCACAGCATTCTGCAATGATACACCATCCCATTTGGTGGGACTATCATGTTTTTCAACAGGACAATGGCACAAAACACCTCCAGGCTGTGTAAGGGCTATTTGATCAAGATGGAGAGTGATGGAGTGCTGCATCAGATGACCTGGCCTCCAATATCAGCTAACCTCAACCCAATTGAGATGGTTTGGGAGGAGTTGGACTGCAGTGAGAAGGAAAAGCAGCCAACAAGTGCTCAGTGTGACAATAGTGCTAGAACAATCTTGAACCCAGATGCAGAGAAATAGCAGGCAAAGGTAAGGGTAAATCCAGAATATTTACCTAAGGTCTTCATAGCAAAACAAAGCAAGGGAACATTGAACAAAACATGAGACCTGATCAACTGGCCCAGTCCACAGAGGAACCTAAATAGTCATCCAGCAGGTGATCCCAAAAAGCCCAATCAGGGTCACCTGGATACTAGAGGAAACTCAAGGGTGCTCTCCAGTGGCAATGACAGGTAGTACACTCCAGGAAGAAACCCTGGCCTGTGACACTCAGTATATGTGGGAACTCCTTCAAGACTGTTGGAAAAGCATTCCAGGTGACCCTGGTTGAGAGAATGCCAAGAGTATACAAGGCTGTCATCAAGGCAAAGGGTGGTTACTTTGCAGAAGCTCAAATATATTATGATTTGTTCACTTTTTTGGTTACTACATGATTCCATGTGTTATTCCATAGTTTTGATGTCTTAACTATTCTACAAAATATGTTTTATAAAAAAAACCTTGAATAAGTAGGTGTCCAAACTTTTGACTGGTAAGTATATATAATTACATGCACACAACCCCTTTTTGGGTAGGCACAAAACAACCTTCAAACTTCCATTAATTTACCGGATACCTTCAGATAATTCCGTGACGTGTGTGTGTGTGTGTGTTCGTGAGTTTGTAGGTCAAACCGTTCAGATGTTTGTGAGAAAACAGATGTTCTAGATGTCTCATGGTCTCTCGCTCTGCCACACCACTCTAGCTCTGCCACCTTTCACCATAGATGCGGAAGTGCGACATCTGCAGATATTTACCATTATATAGGCACAGGGCAAGACCCAGTTGCAGACAGGAGGCAGATATTAGTCTGATATTTATTATAATCCAAGGAGCAGGCAAGAGAATGGTTGTGGACAAGAAAAAGATCATAAATAAGGTCTGAGTCCAGGAGGTACTGAGTGGCAGGCAGGCTCGAGGACAGGGACAGTAGTATGGCCAGGCAGGTGGGTTCAGAGTCAAGGTAGGCAAGGATCAAAACTGGGAGAACTAGCAAAATAGAGATAAGAAAAAGCAGGCGCACAGAAAAACACATGTGTTGACTTGGCACAGACAAACATGGAACACCAGAATAAATACCCAGGGACTAATGGGGAAAACGGTTGACACCTGGAGGTGGGTGGAGACAATCACAAAGACAGGTGAAACAGATCAGGGCGTGACAACCATATATTGTTCTTTTTATTCAGCACTTCGAAAAGAACAGTTTTGAAATGTGTATCTTGTATTTTTGTTATTGGATTAAATGGTAGTTAAAAATACTAATTGGTGAGCCTATCATTAGAGATTGCCCTCGCTAGAATTGTGATTCAGATATAAGGAAGTGGCTGGCTGCAAACTTTCTACTTTTAAACTCGGACAAAACAGAGATGCTTGTTCTAGGTCCCAAGAAACAGAGAGATCTTCTGTTGAATCTGACAATTAATCTTAATGGTTGTACAGTCGTCTCAAATAAAACTGTGAAGGACCTCGGCGTTACTCTGGACCTTGATCTCTCTTTTGAAGAACATATCAAGACTGTTATAAGGACAGCTTTTTTCCATCTACGTAACATTGCAAAAATCAGAAACTTTCTGTCCAAAAATGATGCAGAAAAATTCATCCATACTTTTGTCACTTCTAGGTTAGACTACTGCAATGCTCTACTTTCCGGCTACCCGGATAAAGCACTAAATAAACTTCAGTTAGTGCTAAATACGGCAGCTAGAATCCTGACTAGAACCAAAATATTTGATCATATTACTCCAGTGCTAGCCTCCCTACACTGGCTTCCTGTCAAGGCAAGGGCTGATTTCACGGTTTTACTGCTAACCTACAAAGCATGACATGGGCTTGCTCCTACCTATCTCTCTGATTTGGTCTTGCCGTACATAGCTACACATACGCTATGGTCACAAGACACAGGCCTCCTAATTGTCCATATAATTTCTAAGCAAACAGCTGGAGGCAGGGCTTTCCCCTATAGAGCTCCATTTTTATGGAATGGTCTGCCTACCCAAGTGAGAGACGCAAACTTGGTCTCAACCTTTAAGTCTTTACTGAAGACTCATCTCTTCAGTGGGTCATATGATTGAGTGTAGTCTGGCCCAAGAGTGTGAAGGTGAACGGAAAGACTCTGGAGCAACGAACCGCCCTTGCTGTCCCTGCCTGGCCGGTTCCCCTCTTTCACTGGGATTCTCTGCCTCTAACCCTATTACAGGGGCTGAGTCACTGGCTTACTAGGCCTCTTTCATACTGTCCCTAGGAGGGGTGCGTCACTTGAGTGGGTTGAGTCACTGATGTGATCTTCCTGTCTGGGCTGGCACCCCCCCTTGGGTTGTGCATTGGCAGAAATCATTGTGGGCTATACTCGGCCTTGTCTCAGGATGGTAAGTTGGTGGTTGAAGATATCCCTCTAGTGGTGTGGGGGCTGTGCTTTGGAAAAGTGGGTGGGGTTATATCCTTCCTGTTTGGCCCTGTCCGGGGGTGTCTTCGGATGGGGTCACAGTGTCTCCTGACCACTCCTGTCTCAGCCTCCAGTATTTATGCTGCAGTCGTTTATGTGTCGGGGGGCTAGGGTCAGTTTGTTATATATGGAGTACTTCTCCTGTCCTATCCAGTGTCCTGTGTGAATTTAAGTATGCTCTCTCTAATGCTCTCTTTCTTTCTCTCTCTCGGAGGACCTGAGCCCTAGGACCATGCCTCAGGACTACCTGGCATGATAACTCCTTGCTGTCCACAGTCCACCTGGCCGTGCTGCTGCTCCAGTTTCAACTGTTCTGCCTGTGATTATTATTATTTGACCATGCTCGTCATTTATGAACATTTGAACATCTTGGCCATGTTCTGTTATAATCTCCACCTGGCACATCCAGAAGAGGACTGGCCACCCCACATAGCCTGGTTCCTCTCTAGGTTTCTTCCTAGGTTTTGGCCTTTCTAGGGAGTTTTTCCTAGCCACCGTGCTTCTACACCTGCATTGCTTGCTGTTTGGGGTTTTAGGCTGGGTTTCTGTACAGCACTTTGAGATATCAGCTGATGTACGAAGGGCTATATAAATAAATTTGATTTGATTTTGCTACCTTGCTAGCCCCGGTCTGCTAGCTTGCTAGCCCCGGTCTGCTAGCTTGCTAGCCTTGGTCTGCTAGCTTGCTAGCCTTGGTCTGCTAGCTTGCTAGCCCCGGCCTACTTCTACTTTTAAAAAATGAATCTTTCCAGAAACAAGTCTCTCACTGTTGCCGCTTGCTATAGACCTCCCTCTGGACACCATATGTGAATTGATTGCCCCCCATCTGTCTTTAGAGCTTGTGCTGCTAGGTGACCTAAAGTGTGACATGCTTAACACCCCGGCCATCCTACAATTTAAGCTTGATGCCCTATATCTCACACAAATTTCCAATGAACCTACCAGGTACAACCCCAAATCCGTAAACACGGGCACCCTCATAGATATCATCCTAACCAATTTTCCCTCCAAATAAACCTCTGCTGTTTTCAACCAAGATCCCGGCGATCACTGCCTCATTGCCTGCATCCGTAATGGGTCTGCGGTCAAACGACCACCACTCATCACTGTCAAACGCTCCCTAAAACACTTCAGCAAGCAGGCCTTTCTAATCGACCTGGCCCAGGTATCCTGGAAGGATAATGACCTCATCCAGTGAGTAGAGGATGCCTAGTTATTCTTTAAAAGTGCCTTCCTCACCATCTTAAATAAGCATGCCCCATTCAAAAAATGTAGAACCAGGAACAGATATAGCCCTTGGTTCTCTCCAGACCTCACTGCCCTTGACCAGCACAAAAACATCCTGTGGCGTTCTGCATTAGCATCAAACAACCCCCGTGATATGCAACTTTTCAAGGAAGTTAGGAACACATTTACACAGGCAGTTAGGAAAGCTAAGGCTAGCCTTTTCAAGCAGAAATTTGCATTCTGTAGCACAAACTCCAAAAAGTTCTGGAACACTGTAAAGTCCATGGAGAATAAGAGCACCTCCTCCCAGCTGCCCACTGCACTGAGGCTAGGAAACACTGTCACCACCGATAAATCCACTATAATTGAGAATTTCAATAAGCATTTTTCTATGGCTGGCCATGCTTTCCACCTGGCTACCCCTACCCCGGTCAACAGCCCTGCGCTCCCCACAGCAACTCGCCCAAACCTCCCCCACTTCTTCTTCACCCAACAGTTGATGTTCTGAAAGAGCTGCAAAATCTGGACCCCTGCAAATCAGCCGGGCTAGACAATCTGGATACTCTCTTTCTAAAAATGATCTGCCAAAATTGTTGCAACCCCTATTACTAGCCTGTTCAACCTCTCTTTCATATTGTCTGAGATTCCCATAGATTGGAAAGCTGCCGCGGTCATCCCCCTCTTCAAAGGGGGAGACACTCTAGACCCAAAAATCTAGAATCGGCTTCCTATTTTGCAACAAAGCATCCTTCACTCATGATGCCAAACATACCCTCGTAAAACTGACCATCCTACCAATCCTCGACTTCGGCGATGTAATTTACAAAATAGCCTCCAACACTCTACTCAACCAATTCTGGACCCCTGCAAAATCTGGACCCCTGCAAATCAGCCGGGCTAGACAATCTGGATACTCTCTTTCTAAAAATGATCTGCCAAAATTGTTGCAACCCCTATTACTAGCCTGTTTAACCTCTCTTTCATATCGTCTGAGATTCCCATTGATTGGAAAGCTGCCGCGGTCATCCCCCTCTTCAAAGGGGGAGACACTCTAGACCCAAACTGCTACAGACCTATATCTATTCTACCCTGCCTTTCTAAGATCTTCGAAAGCCAAGTTAACAAACAGGTTACCGACCATTTCAAATCCCACCGTACCTTCTCCGCTATGCAATCTGGTTTCAGAGCTGGTCATGGGTGCACCTCAGCCACGCTCAAGGTCCTAAACGATATCATAACCGCCATCGATAAGAGACATTACTGTGCAGCCATATTCATCGACCTGGCTAAGGCTTTCGACTCTGTCAATCACAGCATTCTTATTGGCAGACTCAACAGCCTTGGTTTCTCAAATGATTGCCTCGCCTGGTTCACCAACTATTTCTCTGACAGAGTTCAGTATGTCAAATCGGATGGGCCTGTTGTCCGGACCTCTGGCAGTGGGTGCCACAGGGTTCAATTCTCGGGCCGACTCTCTTCTCTGTATACATCAATGATGTTGCTCTTGCTGCTGGTGATTCTTTGATCTACCTCTACGCAGGCGACACCATTCTGTATACCTCTGGCCCTTCTTTGGACACTGTGTTAACTAACCTCCAGATGAGCTTCAATGCCATACAACTCTCCTTCCTTGACCTCCACCTGCTCTTAAATGCAAGTAAAACTAAATGCATGCTCTTCAACCGATCACTGCCCGCACCTGCCTGCCCGTCCAGCATCACTACTCTGGACGGTTCTGACTTAGAATATGTGGACAACTACAAATACCTAGGTGTCTGGTTCGACTGTAAACTGTCCTTCCAGACTCACATTAAACATCTCCAATCCAAAATTAAATCTAGAATCGGCTTCCTATTTTGCAACAAAGCATTCTTCACTCATGATGCCAAACATACCCTTGTAAAACTGACCTTCCTACCGATCCTCGACTTCGGCGATGTAATTTACAAAATAGCCTCCAACACTCTACTCAACAAATTGGATGCTGTCTATCACAGTGCTATCTGTTTTGTCACCAAAGCCCCATATACTACCCACCACTATGATCTGTATGCTCTCGTTGGCTGTCCCTCGCTTTATACTCGACGCCAAACCCACTGGCTCCAGGTAATCTACTAGTCTCTGCTAGGTAAAGCCCCGTCTTATCTCAGCTCACTGGTCACCATAGCAGCACCCACCCGTAGCACGCGCTCCAGCAGGTATATCTCACTGGTCACCCCCAAAGCCAATTCTTCCTTTGGCCGCCTCTCCTTCCAATTCTCTGCTGCCAATGACTGGAACGAACTGCAAAAATCACTAAAACTGGAGACTCTTACCTCCCTCACTAGCTTTAAGCACCAGCTGTCAGAGCAGCTCACAGATCACTGCACCTGTACATAGCTCATCTGTAAATAGCCCATCTAATCTACCTCATCACCATACTGTATTTATTTATTTATCTTGCTCCTTTGCAACCCAGTTTCTCTACTTGCACATTCTACCATTCCAGTGTTTAATTGCTATATTGTAATTAATTTGTCACCATGGCCTATTTATTGCCTTACGTCTCTTATCCTACCTCATTTGCACATGCTGTAATAGATTTTTCTACTGTATTATTGATTATATGTCTGTTTATTCCATGTGTAACTCTGTGTTGTTGTATGTGTCGAACTGCTTTGCTTTATCTTGGCCAGGTCGCAGTTGCAAATGAGAACTTGTTCTCCACTAGCCTACCTGGTGAAATAAAGGTGAAATAAAAAATGTAAAAAATAAAAATGTCATCTTGGTAAGCATGACCAGTGTATATTTGGCCTTTGTGTTTTAGGTTATTGTCCTGTTGAAAGGTGAGTTTGTCTCCCAGTGTCTGTTGGAAAGCAGACTGAACCAGCTTTTCCTCTAGGATTTTGCCTGTGCTTAGCTCCAATCCTTTTCTTTTTGCCGTAAAAAAGAACTCCATCGTCCTTACCGATGATAAACATACCCATAAAATCATGCAGCCACCACCATGCTTGAAAATATGAGGAGTGGTACTCAGTGATTATGTGTTGGATTTGCCCCAAACATAACACTTTGTATTCAGGACATACGTTTCTTTTTTTGCCACATTTTTCTTCAGTTTTGCTTTAGTCCCTTATTGCAAACAGGATGAATACTTTGGTTGATGATTTATACTCTTACTTTTGATACTAAGTACATTTAAAACCAAATACTTTTAGATTTTTACTCAAGTAGTATTTTACTGGGTGACTTTTACTTTTACTTGAGTAATTTTCTTTTAAGGTATCTTTGCTTTTACTTAAGTATGAAAATTGTGTACTTTTCCCACCCCTGGCTGTGTGTCAACATTACATGCTGGTGGTGGTGGTGGTGTGATGGTGTGGGGTGTGTTTTCACGGCACACATTGGGCCCCTTGATAAATGTGGAGCAACATTTGAATGCCACAGGATATCTGAACATCATTGTCAATCGGGTGCATCTTTTCATGGCAGCAGTGCATGTACAGTACCCTGCCTATGTACCCTGATTATGTCACGCCCTGACCTTAGAGATCCTTTTATGTCTCTATTTTGGTTTGGTCAGGGTGTGAGTTGGGGTGGGCAATCTATGTTGTGGGTTCTATGTTTTCTATTTCTGTGTCTCTGATTGAGAACCATACTTAGGTAGCCTTTTCCCACCTGTGTGTTGTGGGGAGTTGTTTTTCTGTTTTGTGTCTTTCTGCACCAGACAGAACTGTTTCGGTTTTGTTCGTTCTCTTCGTTGTTTTTTTGTTAATCAGTGTTCAGTTCAAATAATAAAGATGAACACGTACCACGATGCACCCTGGTCCTCCACTCCTTCCAACAGCCGTTACAGATTAGCTGTGTTCGTTTCAACTGAGCTATCATGTCAAGACATTTAGACATTGATCAGCTTCCATACTTATTTGCATAGACTACCTAAATAATATTGAATAGTTGAAAACAGTGGAGGCTGATGGGAGGAGCTATAGGAGGAAAGGCTCATTTTAATGGCTGGAATGGAATTAATGGAAATGTATCAAACATATGGAAACCACGTTTGACTTTGTTCCATTAATTAAATTCCAGCTTTTACAATGAGCTTATCCTCCTTTAGTTTATCCCACCGCCTCCTAATTGAAAGTAACTCTAACTTTTCTTACACAAGCTGTATGTGAAAGTAAAAGTGAGGTTGGGTTTATGTAGGCTAAATTGACATCTGATTTGCCCAAATGCCTATGAGCATGGTGAAATGATTAATTACACTTTGGATGGTGTATCAGTACACCCAGTCACAACAAAGATACAGGTGTGCTTCCTAACTCAGTTGCCGGAGAGGAAGGAAACCGCTCAGGGATTTCACCATTAAGCCAATGGTGACTTTAAGGCACCAATGTTGTACTGGACTGTCATTCAGTCTGTTGCACTGCACAATTTGTGTCAGCCTACTTCTTCCTCTTTCATCAATGACCTGTTTTTGACCACTGGCCTGCAGTTGGCTGGATGTCCTTTGGGTGGAGGACCATTCTTGATCCACATGTAAAACTGTTGAGTGTTAAAAAACAGCAGTATTGCAGTTCTTGACACACTCAAACCAGTGTGCCTAGCACCTACTACCACACCCTGTTCAAAGGCACTTAAATATTTTGTCTTGCCCATTCACCCTCTGAATGGCACATATACAATATCCATGTCTCAATTGTCTTAAGGCTTTAACATCCTTCTTTAACCTGTCACATCCCCTTCATCTACACTGATTGAAGGTGACATCAATAAATGGTCATAGCTTTCACGTGGATTCACCTGGTCAGTGTATGTCATGGAAAGAGCAGGTGTTCCTGGTGTTTTGTACACTCAGGATGAATATAGGATGAAAAATATATCAGCAGGATGCAATTTCAACATATACATAGTTCTGATGACAACCTGTTACATCAATCCAAGTCATTGCATTTAAGTTTAAGTTTTACCCTAATTTCAATGTTTACAACGTGGATTGAAATTAGATGAAAACTGTACTGGTTGATGATTTTTTTGCAAATCCAAATGTGTATTCCACATAGATTCCACATCACAGTAGGTTGACTAATGACGTTGAACAATTCAACCAGTGTGTGCCCAGTGGGTTTATTCTTCCGGGGGATTGCAACATTCAGCAGGCTATCTGATTCAAAGCATTAGTCATGGCATTAGCTAGTTAGTTAACAATTAGGAAAACACTTAATTATGACTATTATTGGAGATGTATTTTTATGCATGCATTTAAAACATTTAAATTATTTTATTGCTGCATTAATGTTTTAATCACGTATTATAAAAGTCAATTTTACAATCATGGATCAGAGATAGAACATTTGAAAAAGTCAGACAGGTCAACATCAGAGTGGTATTGCTGGTTATCTGTTGTTCTTAATCACTGCAGGTGTAAATAAGTTTTCATGTTCTGATGGAACAGCAGATAAGGTGTCCCCTAACCATGGCCTGCTATCAACACAGGAGGATTGTGAGTTCAACATTTATCAAAGACATTCATTTATGCTTCAATTGATAGTAGTTTGATATGAGGGTACCCATACACTTTCAATACAGTACACTCAAGTTCATTCTCAATGAAGATCTTTATTCCAACAAACTCACTCTATCTTCCCAAACCACTGTTGTCCATGGTATGATGTTGATAGGCTCAGTGTAGTCTTGGAGAACCTATTCTGTGATTGCTGCTTACCAAGCTTTTTTGATTGTACACTATGCATGAAGGCACATGCTATGACGGTGGTTGGTTTTATATTTAGTTTAGAGTCGAGAGAGGTGTGTGTTGCATGTGTGTATATGTATTTGCTTGTATGAGTACTACCACTGCTCTGTGTGTGTTTTTGGTTTTACCCTCCTTGTAGGGACAGAAGTCCTCACAAGGATAGTAAAACAAGGGAAATTGCCTTAGGGGTTAGGGCTCGAACACATCACACATAATGTGGATCCAGTGTTCATCTCCCTGTCATTCAGCGCACTGTGTTTTCATTAGATTCTACTTCAGAGGTGCTAACGCTATTGTGTGTCTGAGTTAGGGTTAGGGGTTTGGGATTAGGGTTAAGGTTAGAGGTTAGATTTAGGGTTAGGGGAAAATAGGATTTTTAATAGAAATCAATTGCTTGATCCCCACAAGGATAGTAAAAAAAAAAACATGTTTTTATGTGTGTGTGTGCGCGTGTGTGCGCGTGTGTGCGCGTGCACACAAGTGTATGTGTGTGTGGTGTGTGAATGCACAAGTGGGCGTGAGAGGTTGTGTGTGTTCACACTCTCTCATCAGTGGTGGAAAAAGTACCCAACCGTCATACTTGAGTAAAAGTAAAGATACCTTAATAGAAAATGACTCAAGTAAAAGTGAATGTCACCCAGATTTAAAATACACTCAAGTATCAAAAGCAAAAGTAAAAGTATAAATCATTTCAAATTCCTTATATTAATTTACGTAAAGCCAGGGGCAGACTCCAAAATTCAGACATCATTTACAAACAAAGCATGTGTGTTTAGTGAGTCTTCCAAATCAGAGGCGGTAGGGATGACCAGGGATGTTTGGTTGATAAGTGTGTGAATTTGACTATTTTCCAGACCTCAAAATGTAACAAGTACCTGAGTGCCAAGTCTAGGTCTAAAAGGCTCCTTAATAGCTTCGGCCCCAAGCCGTAAGACTGCTGAACAATTCATCAAATGGCCACCCGGACTATTTGCATTGACCCCCCCCCTCCCTTTGTTTTTACACTGCTGTTACTCACTGTTTATTATCTATTCATAGTCACTTTACCCCATCTACATGTACGAATGACCTCGACATACCTCATTGTTATTTTATTGTGTTACTTTTTTTATTTTTTACTTTATTTTATTTAGTAAATATTCTATTTTCTTTACTGCATTGTTGGTTAAGCACTTGCAAGTTAGCATTTCACCGTAAGGTCTACACCTGTTGTGTTCGGCACATGTGACAAATAAAATTAGATTTTAAGTGCTTTCGGGTGTCAATGAAAATGTATGGAGTAAAAAGTATAATATCTTCTTAAGGAATGTAGTGAAGTAAAAGGTGTCAAAAATAGAAATAGTCGAGTACAGAAACCCCAAAAAACGTTGTAAGTATTTTTACAACACTGGCTCTCATCACGCACGTGCCTCAGATTCCTGTCAAGCAGAGGGGGGTTAAACTGTGCCCCCCCTGTCCCATTCAGTCACTTTCCTAGTCAGGCAGGCAGAGAGAGTGAGAGGAGAGAAAGAGGTGAGAGGAGAGAGACACTCTACTGCATTAAACCACACACTATAGGCTAGGCTAATCCTTCTCTGCCATCTTGTCTTTCTCAGCCTTCTCCATTCACAGGCAGATCCAGGACCATGGCACATCATGAAGCACCCCATAAAGACCCCAGAAAGATGGGCATCGGCCGCTCCATCGCCGTGCTGACCTCCGGAGGCGATGCCCAGGGTGAGTGGGACAGTCGAGGGCAGGGGAGTTCCAGAGGACTGGTAGGGGGAAGCTACAGCTCCAAGGGCATGGGAAATATGAGGGAGGACAGACAGCCCAGAGGCTTGCTGGTAATCTGCAGGTGGCTGAGTCGGGCCAGAGTAATATCAGTATTTGGGAACAGTTCCCATTCGCATGTGGCAGCAGCAAACCTGTGAGACGTTTTACTTCAAGTCAACAATTCCCATAATTCACGCTCAGAGCTCTCAGAGGCTCTCATGGAATTTGGAGTAGGAAAACAATAGCTTATAGGGAGTTAAAGTAAGAAGTGATTTGTAAATATAATTTGTGCTGTTCAAAGTCATTGCTGTACTTCAGGGGGATGCATAGACTGACTGTACTACAAAAATGCATTGATTTTTGCTCAAAGTGAAATGTGTCACAGCACATATGTACTGTATCAACTAATAGAAAACATGCATTCTTGTGGTTTGAAGTCCAACTGTTGACAGGGTGATTCAGTCACAGTTACAGTCACACAGTTTGCCACACCCACTACTAAAGAAACTGTAATGATTGTAGAATGAGGAGTTCTGATATTAAAATGATATGTTGTCACACTGTTGAACATATGAGATGTATTACATGTATGACATGGCACGTAAAGACCCCTCCTCTTGGTTGTCACCAAGATATC
This sequence comes from Oncorhynchus masou masou, assembly GCF_036934945.1. Lineage (NCBI taxonomy): Eukaryota > Metazoa > Chordata > Actinopteri > Salmoniformes > Salmonidae > Oncorhynchus > Oncorhynchus masou. The sequence continues at coordinate 33,882,072 of NC_088217.1, forward strand.
TTATCACATGGAAAGGGCAACGTGAAATCTTCCATCCAAGGTTTCCAGGGTCACCAGAGCATTCACACTTGTTCACTACTCCCCACAAATTAAAAATCATTGGATTGGTGTAGGCATGGCGAGAGGGAGTTTCCATAAACCAGTCATTTTGTTTTAAATCAATCAATGGAAGAGAACAAGTACACACTTCGGGAGAAAGGAAAGATTATTAGGACATCCCAGAAGCCTTCCCCCTGACCTTTAGCTGGATGAGAAATACCTCCCCTTGGAACTTTGGGATGTCTGCCGCTGACCACATATGACCATATGTCAGGGAGCTGTCTGTCTGTCTGAACTTTACATCATTATGGAGCTGGGTGGCTCTTGTCGGCTAGACGTTAATCCAAGGTTCTCTCTCTCTTTCTGTTGTTTATTCTATTTCTAAACACCCTGGCTGCTCTGTTCTTTAAATATTCACCTGTATCTTTATCTTTCCTCTATTTCCCTCTCTTTCCCTCTCAATCTCTCAGTGTCTGTTGGAGGGGGGTAATTGTAGAGGGGTGACCTTTCTGTCATATGACATGGAGAGGTGGTGGAGGAGGAATAGTGAAGTGTGCCACTATTTTTTTACTCCATGCATGTTGAAAGGGGAGACACTCTTGCCACCTCAACAGACACACTATCCACATGTGTTGCCCTTTAGACTGGAGCTGGT